>NC_135777.1:18842679-18874714 GCF_028453695.1 Augochlora pura | reverse complement strand
TGTTTTCCATCTAGCTTCCTCAGTACGTCCCAGCTATAAAATAAATAATTATGTCGAATTATGAATAAACCGCACGCTGATCTGAATAAAATGAGATAATATAGATGAAAATGTAAACAGAGTAAAGTTCGATACAAGCGGAAGACGTCACAGCGGCGTCATTATAAAACCGAGGGGTTAACGCGAAACTTTCGTACGACGACGCATAAGAACAGCATCCGGCTATCAGCGATCGTGGGAACGAGCTAGCTGTAAGATCCTCTCGCCATAACAGGGAGGCAGAGGACGATAAACCGAAACTGCGCGCCGCGGCGGCGGCTGCTTACAAGGCGCAGTTGGCTCCGGGTAGTCTGCTCTGGTATTCGGGTCTGCTAGCAGGATGGAAGAGGGGTCGTCGGCTCGTCGCGATCCTGGAGAGGATTACGTCTCCAAGATACGGCGCACAGTGGTACCCTTTTCCAAAAAGTTGACTGAAATGCAATTTTCGAAGTATGTAGGCTATGACAACGATCCTCGTGTTTCGTAACACCTTAAAGACGACAACACAGCTATGCTATAGTTAAAGCTTCACTTTAATGTTAATGTTGTGATGTTTTAAATGAACTGAAATGAATTGGTTATACTATAATTACAATGTAATAAAGGCAGAAAAAATAAGTGAAGAACGATATTTGCATCAGTAGCGCTCGATTTTAGAAACGGGAGAGTACTGTTATGCACTACCCCTAACATTTTCTGTGAGTCACCGATTAGGCTGACCTATGTATCACTTTTGCCAAAATACTGTGTCATCGAAGACATGGGTCATAAATTGCCCCCTGTCGGCCTAGAAACTGCATTGAGGTTCGGTGACCAAACTCCTATTGCGCGAGGGTATAAAAATGCATGCGTTCAGTTTGTACGTACTTCAGCATGATCCTTAATTTATAATAAAATTCTTTGTAAAACTACGTTTATCACTTATTCCGTTTAAAAACCGTCCAGAAGCAAAGACTGCGGAGTCTCGAGAGATCCACTTCTCCTCACGGTATACTAGTACATACTACGGTGCGATCGGATCTCGCCGCGAGCCGTAAGCGTTGTAACAGCTCGGGGGCGTGAAAATCGTCGGAGATCCGGGACGGACGTCGGGCCGACACCGGTGTCTGGGTTCCAGGGTAGGCGGCAAAAAAGCTTCGCGTCTATTTTCCATGGCGGCGGCGTATCCCGTAGTCCGGCACCGGGTCTCCTGGCAACCGCGGCCCACGCGGCTGGACCGGTTCCAAGGACGACGATCTGGGTTAACGTCGCGAAATTGTGCCGGATCCGCGTCTTCGCCGCGCCCCCGCGAATCGGCTTTCGAGCTTAACCGGCGAATCGATACGCCCTCCGCGCCTCGTCCGGCGGCACGCCGCGGAAAGGATCCGTCTCTTTCGCGCGCGGACGCCCTTTGTCCGCGTGCTCTCTCTCTCTCTCTCGTCCCCGTGAATCGCGCGCGTCCCCGATAGTAATCCTGTCGGTAAATAGATCGATACTCTCGCCCTCTAACCGACCCTCTCCCCGTTCTATTCGAGTCTATTTAGTCTTAAGTGGTTTTTATTTGTTTGCGCTAGCCAGGCTTTCGTAACGCGGCGGAGGTGGTCCACGGAATAGCGACGTCGCGGCACTTTGAAAATGTTTTCGTGGATATAAGAACCCCTTGAGGGGGCCGAATTTTGTTTTCGTCATAATGTTTTCGTACAGAGCTGTTCCAGGGTATTTAGAATGTGGAAGGGTTCAAGTACTGATCGAGATGGTAAATTTGATTTTCCTAAGTTCAGTTTTATTGATTAAACTACTTTGAGTTTGTAGGAATTTTAGGGGTTGATTTCGAACACTAAATCTTAGAACAATAGACACGATGACTTTGATGAAAATACATCAGAGGATTTTTATTAAGAAATAAATATTTATATATACTGTGAAAATCTATACTATTTAATTTCTGTTATTAAGAACCAAAGCTTAGATTTGGTAAAATTTAAATCATTTTCTCATGATTGGCCTAGATAATAGAGGTAATCTATCCCATTAAAGCAAACACTATAAATTGAGAATTGTTGAGAGAATAATTTCATTCTCACTCTATACTTCTATAAAAACGAACATATTCGTTCTCATATCGACGTTTCTTTCGTTTCCATTTCAATAAGATAAAACACGGCGAGTTACAATTTCAGTTCTTGAAGTTCGTGCAATTGGTAAATTAACTTCGGTGCGATGATGGATTTTTGAGGCTCCATGAATATTTTTACAGGACCGGACGCATATGGTGGAATTCATGACACGGATATAAATTTTTATACTGTGCTTCGACGGAACTGGAGTCGAAGAGAAACTTTTATAGCTTGTTAAGAGTCCCATTGGACTTTGTATAAAATAAAAATTCACTCGAACGTATCATGCTGCTGGCTACCTAGAATTACACTGTAGAAAGCTGCGTATGCAGTAAATGCATAAAATCCACGGTATACTCGGAACAAATTAAATTTGCATGAAGATTCCGATTTAAAATCGGATAGAAAATCATTAAACAGGTATTGTACTTTGAAAAATTGCATAAGTTTCCACGGTTTCGAAATATCAAAGATGCTATAAATCTATAAAATTTTATATGGCATATAAGCAATCCTTATTACTCGACTATGGATTTCGTGCGCTTACGCTAAACGAAATGCATAACATCGAAGACAGAAGTCTCTAAGAAAAGAAATTTTTATTAAACTTCAGTTTTGCACGACCGACTACGAAACTTTTACCATGCAATAAATTAATCGAACAACTTCGTTACATAATATACGCAAATGCGTCAAACCGCGTTCGTTCAACAATTTCAGCACGCGTCGCCTCCGTCAGAGCAGAAACGCCGGCCTAGCTCCTCGAGATTTGAATCGGCGAACCGCGAAACGAGCAGAGGTGAAAGCGTCGGCGTTCCTGCTTCGATGGAAACTCAAGGAAAACAATCGGCGAATAAATGAATTAATCAATTCACGTAATCGCGCCAGTTCCTCGGGACTTTCTAAAATCATCGTAATTAGAATTCGTCGGAAGAAGAAGCAACGACGGTGGGATTCAACGAAGAGAGATTCGCCTAGGCCCGCGACAAGCCAAGGAGAGATGAAGAAATTCAACGCGCTCGCCACACCACCCTCGCCCCATACTAATTGCGCCCGCCTGACATATGCACCGTGCAATAACGCCGTCGCGCGTAAGGCGTACAAATTAACATGTCGCCGGTAGGTAACGATTCGCGGCGGTAATTGGCGAAACGACAGTTTCATTGTGACTGTAACGATAACAGCGGAGAAGCGGACGACGACGACGACGCCGCGCTGCTGCCTTAGCGTTCTAATTAGACGCGATAACGGCGGGAACAGGTGAATCGACGCATTACGCCTGCGAAATTGATTCGTAATTTGTTGGCAGAACTTTCATGGGCCGATACGGGTTGCGCGATGCACACCGTAATCACGTTCTGCCGATGATTTAGATATCGGCGATATCGCCGGCTCGCGCGGGGAACGTCGACGTTTATTTGGATTACGACACACTGTCCTGAGTCACACGTGATTCTCGGCCGGGTGCTGTCATCGTTTCTGCTTAACCAGGGAATAAATATTTAAAGCCATCCTGAATGACGCGTTCATTATCTGGACAGTAAATCACGGCTCTTGTATTGCTTTAGGTTAACTTCGGCGATCGATGCTTCCGCCAGTTTGTATTACAGTTTATATTGCCGGGGATAAATATTGAAAGCGATCTTGAACGAAGCGTTATCTTGCTAATAAGTCAGACTCGGCTCTTGACGCCGTTAGCGAGCATCGACGATCGATGATTCTGTCAGTTTGTGTTATGGTTTCATAGGTATCTGCATGATACTCTGTTTCTTGTTTTCATAACAGTGATGTTACTTGGAACTTGTCTTTGAAAAGAAAGTTCTATTTACGTTTACTGTGTTTCTATATTTACTGGATAGCTTGAAGATGAAAATGTATATTTAGGTGTGTCTGCGGTCACTTGAATGTTATGTATTGATGACAGAGGCATGGAACTTTATTCTGACTTGGAAGAACGGAATACCTTTCATAAGTAGCGGATTATTATTAGAAATTGCCACGCGTGTCAGACTTGTAAAAATAATAGTAAATAGCAGAGTAATATAGCAAATAGTAAATAAAGTAAATAGTAAATAGAGTTAATAGTAAATAGAGTTAATAGTAAATAGTAAATAGTAAACAGTAAATAGCAGAGTAATACATTCGTTGTCTCCACAGCCTGTGTAGTAAACTACATGTTCATTTGCCAAATGGCAATTCTACTGTGTAGCACTAACGCCGGATTCTACGAAATACATTCGATACGGACACAATGGAAAGATACACAATCGAAGTCGTAACTTCAATATGACCAATCCAACGTTTCAGAGATACATATTATATTTCGAGACTATGCTACACAATAGTACGCGCATTGAGATAAAATCATCGCTAATTAAAGATCGATGTAGGATATTCCCGAAGCCGTGCAACCAATATCAAGGATATTTTTTAACTGCAAATTCCATTAACGCGTCCATTGTCTCGTAATGAACAGTTACATGATTGCAAGAGCAACGTGTGCTTAATACTTCGGCGGCGCAGCTTTGGACCCAGAATACACAGGGTGTTCCAAATGTGTCTTACAATTGGGAAATGAGAGATAACTGAGATTATTTGAAGTAACCTTTTCCTTAATGAAAATGCAATCTACCGATTTGATTATAATTTTTTAATGAAAAATCCTGAGTAATGAGAGAAAAGCTCGCTTGGCGCTAGGTCGAGCCAATCAGCGAAACTGGGCTTTATCTGCTCGTTGGCTCTGTCGCCTTGTGCCAGCCGAGCTCGCCTCTCATTGGTCAGTGTTTTCGGTTAATAACTCGTTAACAACGTCGCGGATTGAATTCTTGTTAAGGAAAAAGTTATTTCAAATGACCTGAAGAAGCCGTCTGCCGATTGCGAGTAACTTTTGGACTACTTAATTTTTGATGATCATTAACTAAAATATTGAAAAAATTAATATATAGAATTGCTGATTATTCTAAGCGCGATCGTTATATTTTTGCGAAACTCATAGTTTAAGTATTAACACATCCTGCAAATAAAGCAAACACGAACACGTCGAATTGCAAGAAGAAACGGACGAGCGTTAACAAACACGCGCAAGTACAAGTCGAAACACGCAAAGGATCGGATGCCGTGGATCGCGAGCGTAACAAATTCACAGCTATGATAAAACTCCACTAATTCATGGAAGTCAAACAGCTCCGTCAAATCATTCCGCTCGGGAGACTCCGCATCCAGCCGATGCCGACTGGTAAACGTATTTAAAAGCGTCTCGTCTCCGAGGGATTAAGAAACTTCGCCGAGAAGTTCCAGGTTGCTGGCAGCGGCAGCCATCGACGTGGCTCGATTAGGGGCCGAGAACTGTCTCGTTTCACAGAATTACCTCTCCCTAAAAAATTGATCGATAAAAATTGATACAATTTTTACGAAAACGGTACTTTAACGTTTCTTGATTAGTAAATTTAAAAAAGGTTGTCCAGACTGTAAAATTCAAAATGAAAAATCCGATACAATCGCTTGAGATTTCAAAAATTTCATTGGAATCGGTCGACTTGTAGCCAAGTCATAGTGATTGAAAAATATAAATATTACTCATTTTTGATTTCTTTACTTATGTTTTAATAGTTCACTGTACACGTCAAAGTCAACCAATTTCGACGAAAATTTCAGCGCACGATATCGACAAAATATATTTTTTAAATTTTCTTTATAGGCTCCAATAAAAAATAATTTTTCACTCAAAGTAATAGCAAAATTAAATAGAAAAGTAATTCGGTTATTGTACAATGTACCGGTCCCTCCAGCATTTCCGAAAATGTTGAAGTGATTTGGACCGGTTTTAAAAAGAGTATCACCGTTTCAAAAGGTGCACGGACACCGGTCTCTCTTCTTTTTTTTTTTGGCTGTACAGTTTGAAAGTGGCATTTTGGGCGAAGCTTTTGTAAAAACGTGCCCGCCGCAGCGTCGCGCGCGCGTCGCTCTCGTTTGGCGAGATGTCGGATGAAAACGAGGGCATGGGTCCCGGCAAAAGGCGTGCGCCGCATTGTGGCCCCCCTCGGTTTTTGCGCGACACGACGGCCGTGTCCGCGCCATTGCGCCCGGTGCCTCTATTTATTATATTTGCCCGTGGCCGATGCGCTCGCAGCCGATGTAGCGCAATAATTCGCAATACCGGTCAATATGGTTCCGCGCTGTTTGTCCCGAGCAGGGAAAAGGAGGTGGGCCGGCTATCACGAAGTGGAATTACGCCGATTTCAGCCCGCGGAAGGGTAAATTTGACAGATGCAACGGCGATATCGATTACAAGCCCCGTCCGCGTGCTCCGAGCAGCGTCGCGCTTATTATTACCGGCCGCGTTATCGGCGAACGCCATTCCCGAATGAAATTGCTTAATCAATCTCGCATAACCTATTCTCCGCGTCGCAATTCCGGGCGTCTATTAACTTAATGTCTCCGCCGACGTTAAAGGAGCATCCGGCGACAACGATATTTTATTCGCCTGCGACATAGGAAACGGTCAATCCCGACGATTAAACGATTAATTAGCAAAACTCGGATTCGTCGGATTTCAATTTTCTTCATTTGACGAACAATCGCCGACTGTTTCCGCTGTCAGGAGAATTTTAATCACGCGAAGGCTACGCGAATTCAACCGCAGCTAGCGCTACGACGGCTCTACTATTAGTAATCGTGTAGATTAATAAATGAGTCATTCGATCGATTGATCCGTCGACGTTGTGTCCAAGGGCTATTTTCGTACGAAATCTGCATCCGTTGCTAGAGACGAGAGAGATTGGCAGCAATCTGATCAATGATTAACATTACGACTAAAGTGAAATCGTGCTCGTAATTAATCATTATTATTACTACGTAATCAAGTGAACAGGATTAATAAATAATTTTAATAGCCAGAACAAATAGTCAAAATATTTATAATCCCATCGAGTATATAAGTATATAAGTACACAAGTTATTATAGAATAATAACAAATTATATCTTAAGAAAACATTTGGTCAGAAAATAATATACATGTTAATAAGCAACAACGCCTGTTTCTTACAACAAGGAAAATATGACTTTTGGCATCCGCCACTACGATTTTTCTCACTCGATGGTTTCTCAGTTTTCGTTCGCGCGCCATTATTCGTTTTCAGAGCAGCGCGCGCCGAAATTCGAGGGCCGACTTTTGCAGCGATGCCCGGTTCGATTTAAAGGGAGAGATTATTGGTCGGACACGGCGGAGCCCATGAATAAAATCCATCGGACGGTTACAGTCGGCGCGTACTCCTTTAAAAACGCTTTCAATAACCATTCGTGTCAGCGAACGGTGGCGCGTTGGGCAACGTTCCTGTTCCGGTTACGGGTCGTGGGCCGCTAATACGCGTATTCGAAAGCCCGATTTCCATCGTTCTGCCCGATAACAGACTAATTCGCCGGTCGTGCGCGAGCACGGCCGAAATAATATAGCGGCGCGAGGGATTAGCGACGTCGGCGGAACCGAAAGGTCCGCCCCGTGTAATTCGCAGGCGACGCGCACGGTCCACGGCGATCGTAATTAGCGGTTCAACGACGCGTCATTACGTTAAGCATACCCGTCGCGAACGCCTGTCGATACCCGAGGTCGCGATTTCTTTTACGCGCGCGTTCGAGTTGATTCACACCGTCCGATCGCGATCCGCCGCGATCTCGGATTTCACCGAGGCGTTCGCTCTCTGTCGTCGAATCTTGTTTCGCGGCGCAGTCTCTTGCAACTTTGATCGTTCGCTTCGTTTCTGCAGACATCCTTCAGAGTTATTTGAATTGTCTCAAATATTTTGCAATAATCGATGGACTACGAAAAAATAAATATTTTGCAGAAAATCAATTATTTTACGTGTGAATTTCTGTACGTTGTTCGAACGACTGTAAAGAAAAAACGTAGTACAATGGTTTATGGATAACGATGTTTTATTTATTTTTTACAATTCTAAAGGAGATGACATGATAAAGGGATAAATAATGACTACAAACAACAAATTTAAAAAACTCGTCTATGGGTGTAATTTTTTCACTAAACTGTTACACAATTTTATACATTTACGCACATGCTTATTCTATCATATTTTAGGATTTTAAGTTCTGATATTTAAATTCGAATTTTAACAGTCCAAAAGTTTCTAATTTGCGGGAAATATTAAGAATAGAAATATTTAGAATATTGTTATTGAATACTATTTTATTATTCGATTTCGTTTAATTAATTCAATTTTCTATGTAGATAATTTCATGAACGCAAATACGAAAATATTCTACTCTTTATTTCCATGATTTCGTTTGTAATTGCTGCTCCTCCTACCAGCTTTGAAAAATTCTAAATTATGATAAAATGCCCGACATGTCAAATTGCGTAAAATATCGCATTGTTCGACGTTTTGCAAGTAGGTCAAAGCAATTTTCGAAAATGTGGTGGCACGTGGCTTTCAAAGGGATGGAAAAAGGGGTGGCGAAATGTGGCTTCTGTACCTCTGCACGCATTTCGATAATGTTTCTCTGTTCTCGTTATATTTATACGTTTAATAACAATAGACTAGAATGAACATTTACGAATTACTAAATCTATTCATTCTATTATAACTGATAGAACGGCGGTAGGAAATACGGTATTAAATTATAATATACGCGACGATTAAATTTTAATAGTATAAAATAGAATTATAGAAACGCGTACGATTGCAACGAATGGCGCAAATAATATTGAACAAACGTTATTATATACTATGGTGCAAGTTTGATGGCGCGAAATTCAACCAGATTTCCGGACAGCAACAAAAACGGTGCAATGGGTGCGGATTGCATATTCCATTAATTAGTATATTGCACAACAATCATGATATATTTACCGTAAACTTTAATATCTTTTGTAAAATCCAAGCTATAGTTTCCCGTACAACATTTTCCGAGGTAATCGTTAGTTCCTGTGCGGCGTAAAAACGTTCGAGAGACCCGTGAAAGAGGAAGAGGCGTGCTCACGTTCGCGGAACCACCGGTGCCCCCAATGATTGATCTTAAAGACACCAGTGGTCCAAACTCCATCTTGAAACTCTCATTTCTACCCTTTGATATCCCTCGCGGCGCATCGAGAGCGTTCTTTTCCTTTTGCTCTTCAATCGGGGCACGTGTCTCTTTGCAGCGGGACTAGAAGACTTCGACAAAGAGGATGCTCTTGGATGCTCGGCGTTACGTGTATCGGAAGAAGGGCTGCGCGGTGTGCTGTCCCGGAGGAACAATGCCGTTCGGCGACGCCTTTGTCCCCGCCGCCGAGGAAAACCGAACGGGTCGTCGATTTGTGTCGTAACTCGCGGAATCGGTGGCGGTGCTCTGCGTCTTCATTTGTCATCGAACCTCGTTAACGTTCGTTGCGATAAGACCGAAATAATTCATCTTCGCAATCACTGATACGTGAGATGTCTGTAAGGCGACTGAAACGATACTGTTATCGCAGCTTCGACATAAACATCGCGAAAAAAAAGAAACGTTTCACAACTTACGAACAATACGAACGTGTCTTAATCTATGCAACGAGTATCGCTCTGTTACCCAAACGATAACGACTCTAGACGACGATACGCTATCGTGTAACGTTACATCGATTACAGGTAACGATAACGAGGTTTCATAGTAGATTCCTTTGTGCCACGTTCTCTGTCATATCTATGTTAATTAGCACTTGTTTGCTCTCAGCAATTTCGTCACTACAATGAGGCATATTCTCCGTTTATGTATTATATATTCATAATTGCCTCAGAAAATTATATTAGATAATTAGAAAATAAAATATCGCGTAATTTGAAATAATATTTCGAATCGGGTTATTTGGAAGACAACCACGAGTATGAAAATAATTATTAGAATAAAACGTTATTTGAAATAATAATTATAATAATTTATGTGACCAATGGGAAATAGGTTCCTATAATATATTAATATGATAATATGTTTCAAAGGTGGCATACTGGAATGAAAAAAAAATCGAAAGTAATACAACAAAAAGATACAATAGAAGTAGAAACAAATGATCAATGAGATTAAATAAAGTGAAGACCAAATATTAGGTTAAAAATTAACCCTTTGCACTCGAAGCCATTTTTACTGTAAATCTGAAATAATTTTTCTATTGTACAGTATTTCCATTTTAAGCTACGAAAGCGCATTTCATATATACCAATTTTACTCTCGCGATTCATACTAACAGTTTCATTTTCAACAATTTATCTAACATTAAACTCTGTTGCTATAAAAATTATTGTAAAGGGTGACAGAACAATTTTAGTGGTGCCTCCGGAGTCACCATTCGAGTGCAAAGGGTTAAATAATGGATCAAAATATTTTACGTAACGCGTCTAGGTGTGTGTGTGTGTGTGTGTAATATCGTATAAAGCATAGAGTGCAGAGTACTAGAAAAATGTTTCGGAAACAGTAAATCGCAGTGTCAAGGCAGAGGGTGTATGCCGATGCAGAAAATTGCGTAATGGACGCGCGTGTTTTTTTATTGGATCGCGTGGGTCGTCATCGATATGCGCGTGCACGCGGAGGTTCGCAGAAAGCGACGGCGCGAATTGTAGTAGAACGAGAAGAGGGAGAGTGCAAGGAGATCGTCGACATCGGATTTTGACGGTCTCGCTCGCTTTCGACGGGTTTTTGCCCGATCCGTTTTCATGGCTGGTGTTTGTGCACACAGGTCGGCCGAACACGGGGCGTACGACGCGACGCAACGTCACGACGACGACGAAGACGACGACGACGACGCCGGTTCGCATAAGAACGGTGAAAAGAAGCTGTTGAGGCGAGGCTCGCGCCTTAAAGCGCGCACTTCTGGGCCCTTCTCTCGGCCCTTCCCGGCCCTTCCCGCCCCCTTCGGCTTGTCACTGTCCGACCGGAACCGCGGATGTAAAACCGGAGGAGGCGGCGGCGGCGGCGCGCAGGCGGCTGAGTTTTTCGTCTCTAATTTACAGCCTGTCAAAGCTGCGTGCCACCCCATCACTCAGCCACTCATATCGCGGAAAATATGCATAATTCATAGGCCCCACCGGTGCTGTATATAATATTCCGTCGAGGTCGGCGAACGACGCGCTCGGCAGCCGTGCTTTCGCGATCGACCACTCGAACGCTCGTCTCGAAATACCCGCGCGTAAAACAGAGGGGTGGGGGGGGGCGTGGATCTTCCAGTGTCGATTTCGATCGATTTCGAATGGCTGTCCGACTATTCAATTCCCACTGTCGGGTCGGGCGGGTCTCGCTTTTCGAGCGAGAAATTTATTTATTGATTAAAAAAGGCGGCGCGCCCCGCGACGAAATAAAGTTCCGAAGAAAAATATATACCACGGGAGCCAACAAAAATTCCACCCCCCGTTGCTGTCCCAAACGAAAATACAGCACCCCCCGCGCGCGCTGTTGTTTTATTCGAACGGCTCCTCTCGCTCGCTGAAATATAGTCCGAGTTCGGGACCGATATTTTTGCGATGAACGTCTAGAGATTATATTTATTTCGCGGGACGAAAACACCGGACGAATTTACCGGGGCCACCGTTTTGACACCGCCGGCAGCCTAGTGCCCGGATAACGTATGCCGCGAATTTTTTGTGCCA
Source organism: Augochlora pura (assembly GCF_028453695.1). Lineage (NCBI taxonomy): Eukaryota > Metazoa > Arthropoda > Insecta > Hymenoptera > Halictidae > Augochlora > Augochlora pura. The sequence continues at coordinate 18,862,970 of NC_135777.1, read as the reverse complement.
GCGTAAACACTGCTTATCTAGCCAACGGAATGCCGCAGTGCCGCGGTGCGTGCGCCAGGTTTTGATAGGTCGCCGAACTTCGCAGATTACGCGCCGCGAGGAGTAAACAAGAAATTGTATATCGCCCGCGAGTTGCGAGCGAACAAAGAAGTCGATTTCTTGCAGTAAGACTTCGAGTTAACCACTTCGGTACGGCGCGCATCGGCCACGAAATTGTGCCCACAGCCGGCACTCACCATTCGCATGCTACTTCGTGCATCGACAGTGAATCCGTTTTGCTCTTTTACAGATCTTTGACGAGAAAAGCTTATTTATGTGTATTTCTGGACGTAAACACTGCAATTGTAGAGATAAGACAAAAGTTCTTGGCAGTCGACTATAGTCGACTATAGTCGATGCTCGGCCGTGTGCTTTCATATCACGGCCGTCGACTATAGTCGACACTCGGCTGTGCGTGTTCATCTGTGGCCGTCGACTATAGTCGACGCTCGTACCGAAGTGGTTAAGCGGGAAGCAGCATTGGGTTTGCGCGTGTACGCAAAATTTGCAAGATTTTTCCATAATATCCGGGATTTTTCCATGAAATACAACCTACTTATTTATTCACCGAAATATATTTTTTCGTCGTGGAAATAGGTCATATCCGAAGCCATGAACACACGGCAACGCTTCTTGCAATATTTAAACAATTTTGCAAATGTAAAAAATGTTACAGCCTCCAAAGTTTCGCTGTAAACTGAACGGTCGATGGACCGCGATCGATCGCAGATCGATGGAAAACGGTTTCGGTACACGGACCGTTAGACTTTTATTTTTCCCGCGATGTACGGACGCTGATTGGCACGGGGGCGAAGTGAAAAGAAAATCGGTGGCGCGATCGACGATTGCGATCCATTAACGAACGAGTAGGCAATCGGTAAAACGACGTAATGAAACCGTCGTCGGCTCGATAATAAAATACAAGCAAACGAGCAAACAGCCACGCGCCGCCGGGCGAACGGGCCGCCACTTTTTCGGCACGATATGTAACACGAATACGGCCCGCAAACATCAGACTTGCCGGGACTGTAAATACCGTCGCAAATAGGCGGCCGCCATTTTCCGACTTCATCCGGTTATTGTCCTTTCGGCTCGGTAAATTTTTATAGCGGCTACTGTTCCTGTTCTGGTCGGCCCGGCCGCTCTCTCTCTCTCTCTCTCTCTTGTATTCATTGGACGCGGTTTTTACGAGTGTCGCCGTGTATGAGAGCCACACGGGGTCTCCTCCTCTCTCTCCCTGGGATCCGGCCATGGAGGACGGATAAAGAGGATCCGCTCGGAACACGCCGGACACCGACCACCACGACGAGCCGACGACGCGGTTATTACACTAAGGGTCAACGAATTTCGTGGCCGAGCCGAGCCGGGCCGGGCCGGGCCGCGTCCACCCCGTGAAATCCACGGGGAAATGCGCCAACAGCGGTTGCACACGCCGTTCGATACGCGCCACGGTGTCCCCTGAACGGTCGCTCTGTGATAGCCGACTCCAAAATCCATCTCGCCCGCCGACTCGATTTTCTAACCAACCTCGCGCCCACCATTACTCATCCGCCGCGTCAAAACAACCGAACTTTAACCGGTCCATCCCTTACCCGACCGCCCTCGTTCGCGTTTTACCAGCGGAAACTAGCCGAGCGTTTGGACACCGTTTTGTTTCGCGCAGAACTACAAATCAAACGCAACTATTTTCATTTCCTCAAGTGCCGGTTCGCGGTTCTAATACGAACCGGCCACTTAGAACGTTCGATAAATAGTTGAACGCGGAGTTTTGTTCCGCGAAAGCGATAAATCAATCATTTTAATTTCAAGTTGTGAACTGTTTCATTGCATTTACGTTTGACAGTTCTATCTCGCATGTTTTTACTTTTAAGATATTGTCGCGTAACTCGGACCGTGCTTGGGGTTATTTATTATTTTATTTAACAAATCTTCCTCAAGACATGTTAGTATTTCTGTGGACCTCTACAACACATGCGGTGATTTAGGTTAATTGTCATAAATTAGTCGGATAACAATGTTTGAAATAAATAAATAAATAAATAATGTGTAGATTATTAGTTTTTTGTTCTAGGAAATAGTGTTCTCTTGCATTTTTATTCGTCGAATTTGTTTTCGAAGTTTTCTTCTGATAAATATTATACACAATATTCTAAATTTCATAATGTCCTAAATGTTCTTAAGTCTAACTTATATTATTGTTCCTAACGTCGATAATCTTAAAATCCTGATCAATAATTGAAATTTCTTCTGATTTTATAATTAGAATTGCAAATAAACAGGCGAATGAAATACCTTTCAAGACAAAAACTGTTTTATGAATTTAATATAAACAAGACATTCAGAATTATCGCACGATAACAAATTTTAATCTTTCGATTGAGATCGTAAAGGATTGGATTTAATGCGCGACGTAATTCGAAGGCGAAAATGTAAAAGTCCCTTCGCAGGCTTTGTTTCCGGGATAATTGATTTCGACAGTTTGTCCGATTCGGTTGGTCAAGTATTGACAAGTGGAAACAGAGAGTCACGGACAGACATGCTAGCTGAAAAAGAGATTTTATTGTCGGGCAAACAAATTTCATCCTATGTCGTTCTCTTCTTTATTCTTGCAGAATTATCGGCTGCCTAATAAATATGCAGCCAATACGATGTAATGAAATCGAAGACATGAACGCCATAATATAAAACAATAAAGATAAAAACTATTTTTAAAGGATTATAATTTCATTAGTTTCACAGTCTGGATTATTCAATCGTTTGGCTTTCAAATATGATTTTGCATTCTGATTTTAGTAATTTGTAGTTGAATGCAATTTTAATTAAGCTCTTTTTAAAGTACATTGTTATAAAAAGTATTTTTTGTTTATACAGAAAAATTTTTTCAATTTGCTGCAATGTGATATATTTAATATGGTATGGACGATTCTCTAACAAAATGTGTTAGGCAACTTTGTTTTATTCTCTTGAATAATTCAATTAACTCGAACGCGAAATAACTACGAAATTATCTGTGTGTATTTCGGTCGAAATAAAGTTTTCTACTAAAATCAAAGCGATTTAAAAATAAATATTATTTAAAATAATGATTCAGACAATTATTAAAATAATAATTAATTACATCAGACTTGATTCGATTATACAATTAACTCAAAATAACTGCAAAATGGATAAGAAACTCGTGTTGCACAACTGGAATGCGGATTTGATGCATTTCTGACAGAACAGAGTAATTGAGATACAGAATAATAAAATAATTAAAAGCATTTTGAAACCTCAGTAAAATATCTTTAATCAGTTAAAATTATTACAGAAACTTACCATATAGTTTCTATTTCTTCTAATTGTTCCGGACAATTCTTATTTTCCACGAAAATCTGCTGTTAGGACACACAATACACCGAAAGCAACCGTGTAAAATTGCGTCAGATTTCGCAATCACCGGCAACACGAATTCGAGTCACAGGATCCTGGTTACCGCGCTATAGCGTTCCCGTTAGCCCTCGCTTGGCATCCTTCGGCCGGCGGGTTCCCGTAAACAACGTGTCACCGTCGGAACACCCTCTTCATCGTCAACGTTATTGACGACGCGAGGAGAATTAGAGGCGGGCCGCGGCGCAAGCCAGCCGCCACGGCTTTATGGTTCGCGGAACTTAATCGCAGCCCCGGTCGCGTTGTGACCTACTCCAGGACGAACAAGGACCAGAATCCGTGGCCCCCGGGCCACTCGATGCTGAATTTTTAATGGCGTTGCTCCGCGCCGCCGTGCGACCGTGTCGCGTGCAATCACCCCGACCCATGAATATGTTACCCCGAATCGTTCGTAGAGCGAGCCGAACGAAAGCATGTGCAATTTAATTAGCGCGCCCGGCATCTCTGCGGAACAAGCCGCCACGGGCGTGTGTTGCATCGCATGCTGCGCGGAATTCGCGATCCCGATGGATATGATCGGCTTTTTTTCCCCCCACCCCGCGGAAACAAGGTCACGGAGACCCAACGATTTTACCGCACGCCGCGGTTTCCGTGGGAAAGGGTTATTCTCTGGATAATTTTTATGCATTTTAGAGCGGACCGACTTGCTCGCGGAAAAGGAAATTTGTAATTGGTCCGCGGATTTCGGGCGTTTCCGGCGAAATTGAGTGGAACGAGACGCGGGACGGTCGAGCTGCGTTATTATTGGCAATTCGGTGAAATTGTTCGGACGAGAAATTAATTTCTGCGTAATTTTCACCTGGCGATTTTTATGCTAAGATTTTATTCTTATAAGCTCTATTCGAGTAAGTAGAATAATTTATAACAGATAATAAATAATTTTTATTCGAATAAAATGTTCGACCGAAAAGAATTTATCCGAGTGATTATCCTAGATAACGCACGATTCTGGATTTGATGCAATAAGTTCTACCTAGAAGTATATTTTATAACGCTCTACAACGTATATCCGGATCGTACGCATTCGGGTCATCTAGTTCCATTTCGAACGAATGTGACAGGGCATAAAACTACGAAATCCGGTCATATTCAAAGTATTCTAGTCTCGTCCGCCGCATAATAATATTTCATTACGAATTGGGGATGGGGGAGCAATGAAACATTCGTCATAGCGCTGCGAGCACCGGTGTAATAATTGTCAATCGAGTGGGCCGAAGATAACTCGGCTTGAATATTTCAAGACTAATAACAGCGCTGAATATCACGTGTCGCGCGGAATCGGATCTGTCTATTAATAATTTCCAAGCTAAGCCCGGCGTGTTACCGCGAAATCCGTAGACAGAGTAATTTGTTTAATCTCGTCAATTATCGTTCGACCGGCATCAGCGTAATTGACAAAATTCCTCGTCGATCGATTTTTATGAACGACAAAATCGACGTCGGATGAAATTCAAAGATTTGCGGCGAGTCTTCAGCTAGCTGCATAATGCAATTTTTGCTGGATGCGGCGAGGGAACAAATTCGGCAATAAACACTGCCGTGTCGGATGTACAGACATTCGGCCCGACTGGCAAGACCCGAGCCTTCAATGGGAATTATACTTTATAATGGACACTAAACGAGGGTAGCGTCCCGACCTCCTTCGCCGGAAGATAAACGATTCAAGAAGAAACGGAGGAAATATTTGGCCAACGTTCGCCCCCCGGGTCAGATTCGACGGGCAACAGAATTGAATAATGGAAGGTCGTTCTGAAGTTTCGCGGGAGCTTAAACCGGAACGACTTTTTCAAGTCGTTGACTCGCCGCGACGTCGCACGAGAAAAACCCTGCGCGGAACAGTTTTCCTGATTGACGATATAAATGGGGCTCGGGATTAGATTAACTTGACGGATGCAATAACTTAGCATTGCGAACCGGAGAAAGATAGATACGTCGCAGATATTCTTTAAATTATTGTGTCGGAATGATCGGCTGATTTATAACGTTTGCGAAAACACGCGGAACGATGTAGCATGGTTAATTATAGGAAATAAAAGTTAAGTAAACACTTGGTATACTCGTATTGCATTAACGTACTTATTAGATTATGTTTATTACTGGAAATTAATGATAGACCAGGTGTAAAACATTTTTAGAATTAAAAGTAGAATTTTCTTTTAAATGGTAATAAGACTAGTTTACTAAAAAAAAACTAATACTTATTAAAAAATTTTGCTATTACTTAAAATGACAATAAAAGAATAAAAGACTCATGCTGTTCAATTCTTTTATCTGACAGGTTTACAAGACGCATTTTTTAAATTTTCAAAAGGATAACATAAGGTTAACACTCATTTTGATAACTGCAACAGTCTTCCACATTAAAAAGAAAATAAAGGAGCTAATTTTGTCTAACAAGAACGTTGTCATAAAGATAAGTATTAATAAGTCTCTCAATGTCGCTTTATAATAATTATAATAAGTATAGCATTCTTTTTACTACTCAAGAAGAAAATCACCGGAATCACCGAAAGATGCAATAAAACATTAGCAAAATTTACAAATAACCAGTAACGAGTAAAATATTATTCGAAACATTAGCAAGATAAAATTTTTCGTAGAAAATATATGGAAACATAATTCAAATGAAGTTTTGCTCGTAATATGACTGGCACATGCCAGGAACGCATAAAATACCGCGGCGCGACTATCGGCGGTAACAATGGCGGCGCGTCGCGGCGACAGTCAAGTGCAAGTTCATCGGATGCGGCCAGGCCGAGGGGTCGCCCTATTAACATTTCATCCCCGGCATCGGCGGGTCAGTTATCTGACATTTATTAAAACGGGCTCTCGGCTGCGTCATCGATCACGAAGCGCGCGGGCGCGCGGGCGCGTCGGGTCTCGGACGACCGCGAAAGGTGGAATAAAATTCATCGACTCCCATGAGCCACGGAGTACATCAAAGCCGACGGGGAGGGTGGGCATCCAGCCTCCGCGCGCGCCTACTCGCGGAGGACACAGCCTGCCAGGGGTTGCTCTCGGCTAAATGTACCGTATAATTTAGACAGCAGCTGCGCCGCGCGACAAATATAATTCGACGCATCAATCTGCGGCTTTAGGGTCGAACTTCAGGAGCCCTTGGACCGGCGTTAACCGTCAGACGGCCGGGGCCGGGGCCGAAAAAGATCCGACCCTGGCGGTGCCACGGCCGAAATTTAATTGCTAAGAAGTTATCTGCTAATTAGTATATATAGGAGTTTTACGAATATTCCACTTAGAAAGTTACAGTACACGAACAAGCTCTCATGGGATATAGATACGTTCGTCAAATAATTTCATCTGGGATAAATTCAATTTTGTTATTATTTCCTTCAGTCTCGCTTTCGATTAATCTGAAAATTAATAATTTTTATGATTTACTAATTTTTTTCAGTTAAGCAATCTTTAACGCGACTCGTCTGAGATTTCAATATTAGAAAAGCGTAGGATGATCAGCGACACTGTTAAATTATCGTCAGAATAAAAGATGGTACAATGATCGGATGTAATATAGTATTAGATATTTATTAATTTAAAAGAAATAGAGTCAGCCTTTGTCGAGTTCTTGCCTCACGCGTCACGCAAGTTTAAACACCGAGATTTCTTAAAGAACTGATTACACTAGATCGCGAGTCAAACTTTCGCGTGAGTTACCGTTTATTGAAAGTAATCGGCACCGTGTAGGGACAAAAAATAGCAGAAAGTTCGTCGACGTTTCGTCATTGTGCACAAAATGTTTGCGTAAATTGCGGTTCATGGGAAACGTTTGGCAACACGGAGCGCCGAGAGACGGTAAAAAGGTTGCCGAACGTTGCCACGGTTACGAGAAAATGTTAGCACGAGTTACACTCGATCGGATACGTTTTGGAGGACTTTCGGCGCGACAAGAAGCGCGGAAGTTCGCCGTCGCAGCCCCGTCGCGTGGACTTTCGGTTCTTGTCGCGGGCGACGCCCGTGAAAATTAGTGGCTTCGTGAAAAAACTCGGCTGCGGATCGGTGATAAATAAGGAATTAAAATATCGGGTCCGGGAGAGAGGCGCGGGTCAGCCGCCGCGACGCGGTAATTTATAGGGAAAGTTTCGGCGAGAGGGAAAGTGCGGGCCCGGCCCCCGGTGTTTTCGCGCGGTTCCGTGCGAAAATCGGCGCGGGGAAATAAAAGAGTTTCCCGCGTCGGTAAAGTAAATCGAGTTTTCGTGATAAATCTTTCCGCGTCGGACGGATAGGAGAACGCGCGTCTGTTCCGCGCGGCCCTTGAACGCTGTTTTCTCGTTCGGCCATTAGAGGAAATTGATTGTCTCGAAAATCGTTTTTAAGCGACTGAAGTGATCAACGGAATCGGTCGTAGGAGCCCCGGGGCCGGCGCGAGCGAAACAAATATAAATTTTTCAAGAGCGAGCGAGAGACCGTTTGGGAAGGTCTTTAAGGGATTTCCAGGGAGCGAACCGTAATTGGATTTGCTCGAGTAGAATATTAATTAGACGGACTTTAAAGGAATGCGGCTACCTGCATCAAATTATGTCTGATCAAATATATTATGTCGTTTAAGCGGTTTACCATTTACAAGAAGACCCCCGCCCACCGGGAAGTTGGAGCTCAGACTGCTTTTCGGATCGCTTCTTTCAATGAAACACTTTGCCCGCCAATAACGAGGTTCGTTAAATCGAGTTCGTGTCGAGTGCACGCATATTTTAACCCCGTTGAGTGGATCTTTTTCAGAACGTCGACCCTAAAACCCTAGCGCGTGTCAACCAATTTCATCTTCTAATATACGATATTTAAAAAAGAAAAGAACAAGAGTACATATATTGCTTTAAAAAACATTTGAAAATTATCTTTACATTTTGCTCATGAATATTGATGGTTATCGCATAGGTTTCTCAAAAAGCGATCACCAGGAACGCATTTACGATAAAAGTGACCAGGCAACGCACCAAGTTTTACAGTTGATTTAACAAGTTTATCCCGCGCGACGATTCATAGTCCAAAAACCGCGGTTGCAACGAATCCGTGAATTTTCTATTTTTCAACGTAAAAATATAGTAGCCGGCCACGGGGTTGGGGGAAGGGGAAACAATACGCGGTCATTTAAACGTGAACATTTCAATGTGAGTCATTGTTCCCGTTTCCGCATTCGACGCGCGTTATGGCGCGCCGGGCGATGTGACACATTTTCGATACGCGGGCTCTGTTCTACGCGAGAAAAAGAGAGAAAGAGAGAGAGAGAGAGAAAAGAGAGGGAACGGAAAAAAAAAATATATATATATATACCCGAAAACGTCCCACCGTCGGTCTAAAAACGTATGCATAAAGAGAACCTCATGAATACTTAATGTAACCGTTTGTTGTGCTGCGGGGGCGTTTTAAAGGCTTTAACCGCTTCGTTTGGTGTTTCCACGTTGCCGCGGTGCCCCGACGCCGTTTCATTATGTATGCATCTTTTCCTATTGAGAATTACAACGTGCGAACGAAACAATGAACCAGTCAATGACGCACCCGGTCCCGCGCGCATTGTGTGTTTTATAAATGCTATGAGCCGAACGTGACGAAGAATTCAATCCTAGATCACGTCGGGGGCCGCACGGTGAAAGATTTATGCGAGTTTACACTTCGCCGGGACATTCCAGAAAAAGCGTTCGACGCGACGGTACTTGTTGAGTCAGCTTCATTTTTCAAGACCGGCTTTCTAAAGGCGCGGGTACCGCCGAGCCTCGGAAACTTTTAATTCGTGAATACGCCGGCGAACGAGTTTGCAACACCGAGGGCGCGTCAAACGACCGACTCGTTGCAAAATAGGAGTCCTTCGCTCGCGCGTTGTTCCGAAAAAGCTTGCCGATGCGCCTTCATAATCAATTTGCCGTAATGGACTCGATACCGTGGCGCGTTTTTAGTCGATCCCTTAACGCGCAAACATTTTCATCTACACGTTCCAGACTTCATTTCGAATTTAATAATATTCAAGCAGTTTAAAATTGTTGTTTCCGATGCGAATTGTTCTTCCTTTCAAGTACGTGATCAGGGGAGAGAATGTGTTATTTATAGGCCCTTTTTAAAATATTTTTGCGAAAAAATTCGTGCAAGTTGTACATTGTATGTAGTTTCAAGTTACTCTTTGAACACCAGGGATAATTAACCTCTTGAAGTACCATTCTCTTCACAGTTACTGCGATTAGGAATTTTTAAATTGGTATCATCACTTAGAAGGGACAGTACATTAATTAATTACTTGAATGCTTAAATATTAATGACAAGGGTTTAGAATTTCATACCAATTTTAAAGAATAGGATAACATCCATATTTAATAATTGATTACTGTAATTTTCATCGCGTGTCGGACTCATCAATGTACGCTAAGGGGTTAACTAGAAATGACAATCATGAAAAATTAATTCAACAAACGGGTAATAATAAATCTTGAACCTAGTGTTAGAAAATAAGTCCAGCAATTTATCCAGGAAGAAATCATTGCTGTACCGTCTCCAGGATCCTAGCAAAGGTCAGTTTGCGTAGGGTCGTCGTCCTCTTTGCATCCCCCGAGGTTCGTCGTCCACCACCCCCTGACAAAGTCGACAAGAGAAAGTGCCCCTGCCACCCTGTGATTTCGCCATCTGCGAGGTGTCCGTTAGTGTTCGCCGGCGAAGGACACCCTGGACAAGCGAGCGTGTCTTCGGCTTCCGCAGCTCGATCATCCCCCCACTTTCGGCCGGTTTCAAGATGCTGTCGTGAGTCTACAACTCGCCCCTTTGTCCCGCTTCCTATTGTTTCTTACAGTTCCGTAGGATAACCCTACGTTTACCCTGGCTCGGATTGTTTGTCCCTCGGTGTCTGTCGCGCATCCCTAAACATCAGTCACCAGAATAAGTAGCGGCAACTCCGGGACGACTTCCTTTAAGTCACCGTCCCACTTAGCGTCGGCTCGGGAGTCTGAGACGTCGTTGAAACTATAAAACGAAGCGCAAACAACAAACATCAACAGCTTACAACAATCCGGCTAGCTCGACGCATTTTTATCGCGCAAGTAACTTGATAGAGGAGTTGACGGTGCAATGGAGTTTTTCGGAATTAGTTTTATAAGCACACGTGTGAATGTTAAAATGTCACGTTAGCGATATTAATAATTAATATCAATGTATTTCTATGCCACGTGGGATATTAATTGTTACACTATAAAACAACGGAATACAAAAATAAATGCTTAAAATTAAAGAACTATAATTACTTAGTTATCAATAACAATCGATATACAAATTTTTACAAAAATCATTGCTTGACAAGTCAACAATCGCAGGTACTATATCACACAAACCCTACTGTTCAAAATAATTAATAGCGTGCACACTTCCGCACGCGTTCGCGAACATTTTACATCGGAGTTCATGCATCGCCGGAAGGTAGCTCGATGGAATTGCAGTCATCTCGTAAGCAGATCACGGCATCGGCGTAGCGTGAGGCCATAAAATTTTATAAACTCGTGGAGAACGAGCACGGAAGTTCTCGGAGGCAGCTCGCCGAGATCAGCGAAATTTATTTAACGGGACAGAACCGGACCTCCGCCGATACGGCGCCGGTATTTACGAGGGCCGGTCGCGGGATCGTGAACGGGCGCGTTTCCCTTCAAAGTTCCCGCGAGACCCACGTGACAGATAGAAGTCGGTCGAACAAAGTAGGAAAAGCGTTAGTACGGAATTAAGGGTCGTCGGGGGCCGTTCGATAAAAGGGGACCTGTCCCGGTCTCTGGAGGCGCATATACTTCGGGCGGATCTTCCTCGGACAGCTCGTCTCGCACGAGCGTGTATCATCGACACGTGGCATCGTGTCTGCGCGTTGCACCAACCCTCGCATACCTGCTCGTCTCCCCTACCCTCTCTTTTTCATTTCGTGCCCCCTCCCTTCTCTCCTCCCTCTTTCTATCTCTATATCTCTCTCTCCTTCTATCTCTCTATCGCTATATCTCTATATCTCTCTGTCTCTCATGTATATTCCATTCCGCAGTCGCCGCGCACCCTATAAAACAAGGAACACGCTTACCGAGCTATTATATGACTTTTTTCTTGCCGCAATAAAGGACCGGGGCATTCGTGGCTCGTTATAACGCGGCTACGAATAACTCCGGGGTTGTTCCCATTCTGGCCGTGGAAATTTCAATATACAGGGATAAATGAAATTCTTCAACGAGGTTCAATTCTCTGACGGATGCCACGTTTCAGACACGGACGCGTGATATTTGTTTCCGGACACTTGCCGCGAGGTTTGCGCTGTTTTATTGGACGCCCCCACACCGGTTTAATCCGGCTCGCTTTTTCGCGGAGAACGCGGACCGCTGACGGAAAATGCAATTCCGTTCAGGGAGATAAAGCCTTCTTTAACATTATCGATCAATTTGCCCTGCGGTCATGCAACTGACAAATAAAACGCTCCGGACACGGACAAATGTTATTTGATCCTCGATCCGGCACAGTGATCGGCTTCTCGTGGCTTTGGCGATCAAAATCGGGCAATTACTTGTTTGTGTTTTTTTTCCTCGACGAACGCGAGCGACTCGGGGCGAAATGACTCGTGGGAAATCCACGGATCGTTTGCCACGCGCGAAGAATTATTCGCCGAGTGTTCTATTAACATTTTGTTGACACTCGATTGGCAGATCATTTTGAGGGAAATGCATCGCAGAATACTTAGCTTTATGTATAATTTTATTTATTAGTTTATTCAAAGTATATTTTAATATACTTATTCTTTATACGCGTTAGTCGTTGTATAAACTTTAATTTGACAAGCTTATTGCATAGTCATCTCATCGTCTTCTCTTTGTTCTGCTCGGCCAGTCTACCGCAATTAACAAGCTAATTAATACGCAAACCCCGCGGCAATTCGGAATTGAATGTTATCAATTTGCAAGCGCTTTCTCGAAAATTAATGAACCGGTACGAAGGAACGTGGTTGCGTTTTCGATGGCATCCCGTTGCGGCCGATTTGAAGCAATCCGGGATGGAAAACAAAGACAGAGTGAGGAAGAGAAGAGAGAGAGAGAGGGAGGGAAAGAGAGATATAGTCGAAGAGCCTCGTGCAATATTCGAGACAGGAGAGGAAAGTTTATCGAAAGGACGATAAGCAGCGAGTCTCGACGGTGCGGCGGATGGCGTCATCGGTTTTGCCATAGGGATCGATGGTGAAGTGCTGCGTGAGTGGTTCTTGTCGGTTGTTTAGACTCCGAAAGACGAGGCTGGTCACGTTCCCGATATCAGAGGCGTAGCTGCGTTTTGTATACAGTCGCACCCTCCTTTCAACGCCGCTGAAATTATTGGCGTAACGAACCGGACGACGCGACGTCTGCTTTGATTTTTTCGCACAATACGCAGCCCATTCGCGACCCACGTCCGTCGATGTCCCAGCATCCCTTCGCCCGGTTGATCCGTTTCGACGGGCCTCTCGTTACGCTTGTTTAAACCCGGCCAGATGAAACCCTAAATCTCCGATGGCGTCCCTTTCTTCGTTTCCCGTAAGCCTCCCGATTTTCTTCCGACAGCCTGAAATGCGAGGAAAATTTGTTCGTCCCGTTTTTCCTTTTTCCCTTCGCTGAACATTCCTCTGGAACAACAATGCGATAATTTCAAGTCTCAACCCTTCCAACTATTCCATCAGCTTGCGACATCGCAGGCGCAGCTGCTGAGATTTTTGGGATTTTTTGGACTCAGCGAGTGAACACATACCTTTATAACAATAGAAACGATGAGAATGAATGGTGAATCAAATAAACAGTTTATAAAAATTTGTTTTAGACTTTCTAACATTTTCTGCAATTATTCTAAGCAAAGACAGATTTTTTCTACTGTTTTCCTTGATTTAACTCATTGCACTAAGATTTCTTTCAGAATTGTGTCGATTAACATCTATTTCGTTCTTAATAAATTAAGAAATGTTCCTTGGTGAAACGAGACGATTTTTATTCCCCGATTGTCTTTATTTTCTTTTATCCTCAGTTTTCGATAACAGAAGCTTCAAATTTTATTTCGATTTAAAAGAAACGATCGGCAGTTATATTCATTAAATTATGCACGGTATGCTCGTCACGAACGTGCCTCGTTATTACAGTGCAAGGGGTAAACACGTTACTTCTAGTCGCAATTTTCCCCGCTGAAATATTTCCAGCCGGAACGGTTTCAATCAATCAAGGCCGGGCGATGTAGTTTTTCGAAGGCGCGGGTTAATGGAACGAAGCTGAAAATTCGACAACAGCTTAGCAAGGTTTAATTAAATTCATGACCCTCCACATTTTCAGCGGAGTTTCTCTCAAAAACCACTTGCGCCGATGCTAAATTACTCCGCCAAGTGCTCGCTTAACTCTCCAGACAGTTTCTAAATCTTTCTCCTAACCCCCCCCTCTCCGAACAAGCTTGTCCTTAATCTAAAATCAATTTTCCAAATATTAGACACTGTGTCGCACGGTATCCAGGTCGTTCGCCCGACCGATCGATAATTACATGAAAACTCGTTAATGGTTCTAAAATTGTTTCCGCGGCTCCCGTGGAAAACACTCTGCAAATATCAACGACCCGAGCAACCCTTTCGAAATAATTATACCAGGTAACGAGAGCCGCTATACATAGTACCAACCCACTGAAATTATAATCGCGTGCCAAGAAGGCATCGCTGGCTGACCCAAATCTACCGGAGATAATTCATTCGTGTTACGAGAGGCTACCTTAAGTTCGAAATCGTTAATTACTTTTCCGTGGAGAGAGGAAGAGGGGGGGCTGAGGCGAATTCAATCGTATCGATTCCGGCCACTTGATCGGAGCCGCGCGGGGACAGTGGAAATTCGCGACTCTTTTTTAATTCAAGAACCACCACCGGCAATACCATTAGTGCCGGCACGTAAACAGCAATAGAGAGACGGGGGACAGCTGGGAGGGGCGGACATTTCGTCGGTGTTTAACGAACACTCGAAATATCGGGCCTTTTGATGAAAATTACATCGTTGTTTTTTCTCTGTCGCCGAAGTTTTCCCTTTCGGCCGGCTATCGGCCGTTTCGATGCTCTCTCGCGAGCCGATGGAGTTCTCGAGCAATTAGCCTCGTTAAGGAGGCCGAAAGAGGACCGGGCTCTCCTGGCGCCCCTCCGCCTTGCTCGTAGCTCGCCTTTGTTCTCGGATTGGCGAGCGGGAGCGAGAAGGTGCTGCGGGACAAGATGTGGCGCTGGCTCGACAGCGCTCCTCAACTTCGCAATAAATAGCTTAATTTCCTTAATTAAAACCCCTGGCGCCGCGGCGCGAGGGACCGTCCGATCGCGCCACCTGGAGCATCGGGTGCGCAGATTAATCCGCGACCCTCTCGTCGCTGAATTGTTGTTCGTTTATCGACAACCAAAGTGGATTCTAAAGTTGCCGAAACTTCTAAACATTTTTATTTTCCGATACGCGTTTCAATTTATCGTTTTAGTTTCGCTCGCTGTTATGGCTATTGCCACCGTGATTTCGTAGCCGGCTATTTCATATTCGAAGCTTTTAACGTTGTTTGGCTATTTTTTACTGCCGCGTCGTCCATATGTGGGTCAGGCTTTTTATTATTTTAGAGTGAGAATGTTGAAAAAGTAATTGCTTTCAATTTAATCTCTTTGTAATAATTTAAGTTGATAAAATTTTTGTACTTAGTTATGTAACAATCTAGGTATTAAATTTCTGAACCTTTCTATTCGGTGGTAAATATTTAATTCTATCATTTTGCGATCGCTACGGTCGTTAATTTTATTAAAACTTTTCGTTACTAATGCATGGTGGACTATAAAAACATATTCAGTCACTCAAAGAATTGTTAAAGAAATAATGTGAAGATCGATGGATTTAATATTTAAGACCGATTTTTATGGAAATTAAAAAGTTTTCACACCTAATCCAAGAAATAGAAATCAAATGCACGATTGTTTCCTGTGTCAACAATTCCAGTAAGGTGACAATAATGTCAAGGCTTTTAACGCAAAGCGCTTTCAAAATCACTGTTCTCCTAATTCGTGCTCCAACGTCAGATTTTTCAGCCCCAATTATAACCAACGCGTCGACACAGGAAGACGTCTCGCATAAATCCCGCGCATCCTATATCGCTCCGCGCATCGCCGCGATCATTTTTCATTAGCAGCATCGCGTCGTGGTTCCCCGGCAACACGTTCTCCAATCCGAGCTGCTCGTCCAAGTTCAAAATTGAATAATGTCTCACTTCGCATCGAATTACATGTAATTCGTAGGACCGAGGAGATTAACAGCGAGGTCGAGCAATTAATTAGTGTACCTAATAATTCATGTTGGCCGGTCCTCCGCTTCCTGCTGGAAGCAGGCTAACGCCGGGGCTAACCGCCGCAGCGGAGCGAATGGGTCCGCGTTACGCCTTCGGGTCCCGCGATTATGCGAGAGCGCCTTCAGCAGCCGCTTTCAACGACGCTTGTTCACCGATACGTGCGATTCGTCGTTTGACTGTCGAGAGAGCGACCCCCTTTTTCACGAGCAATTATGCGTCGTGCCCAGGCCGCCGGTAACGCTCAGGGAAACACGGCGAGGAAGGGGAGGGGAGGGATAGGAAGGTGGGGTGGAGGAGGAGGGGGAGAGAGAGGAAAAGGGGGCCACGTCAGGAAACACGCCGCCTACGCGACAGAGACGGGACGAGACGACGATTATTACAGAGTTAATGAGAGAGCAGTAATTGGTTGCGGCAAGCCGGGCCACCCGGCTGACCGACCGCCGATCGTTCGCCACACTCGCCGGCGCCCTGGGC
Source organism: Augochlora pura (assembly GCF_028453695.1). Classification (NCBI taxonomy): domain Eukaryota; kingdom Metazoa; phylum Arthropoda; class Insecta; order Hymenoptera; family Halictidae; genus Augochlora; species Augochlora pura. The sequence goes on along the minus strand of NC_135777.1, from coordinate 18,846,728 downwards.
ACGCTGATCGTCGCGCTGAATATTACAGAGCACGTGCGTCTGCGTGGCCCAGCGCGTGTCTATGTATCACGGGGTAATTGTCGGAAAATACGGTGGTTTAGCGACACCTCGGGCAGGTCAGGGACGCGTGTCAGTCGGCGTTTATTACGCGACCGAAACCGACGCGACGCGACGCGACGCGGCCGGGTTACGGAGGAACGCGTGTATGCCCGCGATCGATCCGATACCGGTTCCTTCCTACGAGCCGACCGGAAAACGTTTGATCACCTGTTCAACCCGTGCGTGTTAACGTCGGCTCTCGAACGCCTCTGTGTAGAGGAAATTTCTGATTTTCGATGAATAATCGATGTGTATAATGTAGTAATCAATGCAACGAAAATAGTGTTGCATGTTTATTATATTTTAATTATTTAGCACCGAGCACTATGCTTCGTTCCTGATAATTTAATAGGTTATTTGTAGCTCTAGTATCACTGTAGTATTGGAGATATTAATTCTTTCTTTAAAGCTGCATCACCCAATTAATAATCGAAATTCCACTTGGGAATACCCCATACATTATGCCTGGAAAGTATTTGTTGAAATGTTCAACTTTTACGTACTTTAATAAATATTAGAGTAACTATGGTACTTGTTGGCTAAGTTCATTATAACAGCAAATATCCCGTGGAACTATAAACTTTAAAACTTACAATTACCGTGTAATATCCGAGTCCAACGTGAACAGCAAATAATTCTGTTGCCTGCTTCTTTATTACATCATTTTACAAAAATTTACTTATACAGTACTATAATATACTGTAGAAGTTTATGGCGACAATGCCCCATCAACACGTAATATCCGCGAACCAACGAGTACCGGTTTGAATAAAATATCAAACGATGAAACGTTCGAAATAATCAGTCAGTTTAATTGATGTTCCGCAGACGGTTTTACGAAACGAAAGTTATTAATTATGAAAGGCGCCACAATCAGCGACAATTCTGCAAGGGGTTGAGAAGTATCTCGACGCGTTGAGAGCCACGTGCGCGCGTCTTGTTTATCGAACAGTTTCTAGCAAGAACAATATTAATTATAATGCAGTTTATTAATTTTGCGAGATCAACGAACCTTTCGTCTTATTAATTGAAATTAGTGCGACCCGATGGCCGGTATTGATCAAGCCGAATTAATTGCTGCGAGACCAATTAGCCAGAGCATAAATACTATAATATTAGATCACTCCATATATCCGTGGCGCAGTTTCATCGGGTATTACTGTATCAGCAATAACTTTGATTGTGTGCTGCTTAATCGCGTGCGTTGCCCGATCATTTTAATCGAAATTCCGCATTGGGATACTGCGTACGTTATAAAAAAAATCTATAAATTAATTTGCCGCGTACAAATGTTTTTGACGTATTAAATAATATCCTCATAAAAAAATATACGTTTATACGAATAATCGTTAACGTTAGCTACACGCTGTACGTTAAAGTACTTACCCTTGATATGTTAGAGCGAACGTTTAATCCATTAAATTTACAATTATTACGGTCGTGTTATCTCCGAAATAAATATTATACATTTTTGGCCACCCCATTGCGAACGAAATAATTCGTAGATTAATTAAATTTACTTTTACAAGCTCCCATCCCCTAAACATTGCGAATATTCCTGCGTGAGATTGCAATAATTGATAATGAAGATTACGGCAACGGCAAAGAATACGAAAGCAACTCGTGAACGAAACCGGCTTTCAGATTTTTATGGGACCCCAGGCATCCGACGCGTTGTAAATATTGTTAGGGGCGGAGCGGGTGTGCGCCGGCAGATCGCATATCATGAATCGCGTTAAACGTTCGATTGCAGTCCCCGATTGCCGGCGACAAAGTTAAAATCTCTGACGCGTGTCGTAAGGCCGTAACAGACTTTTCGTGTAATCCTCAATTAACCGGATTAATGAGGGAACGGTAATTGGCTGTGGCGAGAGCTCGCGTGGACCGCACCCTTACAAAGCGGAATACGCGCAACCCGGTGCATAGTGTATACATATATATATACATACGTATACATAATACATAGAGAGGCGTCCCAGCTACGTGACGGACGTCGCGCTATTAATTTATTATCACCAATTACGTGACTTACATAACCTGGAATTTGATTCCCGACACCCTACGTTGCATTATCCTATGGCGTTACGGTGAAACGTGATACTCTAGGACAGAGTGTTTAACGTGGAAACGTCGCCGCCCCTGTCGATGCCAGAAGATTCCGAGAGGCCTTGGGTAAACTGTTTATAAATAAATTGGACCTTTCCGCGCGGGCACGGTATCTGAACAAGGTTTCCTATTGATTGCCAGATTTTTAGATAAGGCGATTGGTATTCAGCCGTTCTTAGCTCAAATTTCTTGGATATTATTATATATTTTATTATTATTATTATCATTCCTATCATTATATTATATATTTATTATTTATTTAGAATTATTAGGTCAGATTAATAGATTATTTTTAGGATCTATTTATTACTTCATACAGAATTCCAAATTCCGTTCTCTTGCAATTTTTAGTAGAAATATTGTAAACATTCTAAAAAAAATTACCCCGTGTTTCATTATTAAAAATATTCTTTTGAGAGGTGTCCAAACCCTTTAGCGAGCCGCTGTAAACGTCCACGTGACACTGCATAAAGAGTCCAGCCACTCGAGCGATAGACTAGTGTCATCAATAAAGTGTCCCGGCGAACAATGATTGATTCGCGACATTATCGCGAGGGGCAGGAGGCGCGCAACGTTAAGACGATAATAGAATTTTCATGTAATCCTTAGTAATTCCCTTGCGGTTGCGCAGGAACCCACGGGCCAAGGGACCGTCGGCGCGGCCCCCCTTGGGACACATAAGCGGGAACCGGGCCGATACTACCGCCTCCCGCTTTTAAATCCCCTCGAGGGTTAATTGCCCGGTGTTTTGACGCGCGAGTTATCCGCAAAGGGTTTTTGCGGGCAGCCGCGGCTGCGGCCCGGCCCGGCCCGGCCCGACCCGACCCGACCCAGCCCCACGGAACAATTTTGCAGAGGAACGTTTTGCAACGCGGCCGCGAACCGCTATCGGACAGATTGCACATCACCTGCAAATGGTCACTTATGGGGCCGCGGCACAAAAACATCTGTGCCCGTTTGTTTTTGCTGCGAGCGACGCGCGACACAGCCACGCTGAAACGTGACTCTATCCCGCGTCGGGAAATTTATGATTTTTTTTTTTTTCCTCCCCCCCCGTTTGTCGGGCAGATCCTTAACAACGCGGAGCACGCCGAATTGTCCTGTACGTTTGTCACCTGGACCATTTGTCCTGCGAATGGTGTTTTGATACGGTCCCGCGAAACCAACCGGATCCTCTTTTTATCTGATGCCGCGGCGCCGCTAGAATTTCCACGATCCAATAAATATGCAACCAGTTTGCTCTTTAACCTGTTAAACGGATATGACGAAATGTTTCGTCGTAATAGAAATATTTTCGTCGTGGAAATTTGTAATAGTAATATGCGGGGCGCATTACCCATTAAAACTTCGCGTGACCATATGGCAACATTTCGAATTTGCACACTTTAGTTCGGAACATCGCTGTAACGTTTTCTGTGTGTAATTTATCAAAGCTGTCATATTACAGAAAACTGTGGAATATATTACGTCATATTACATTATATTATATTATATATTATATCATATCATAGCAAATAATATATTAAATTTTATATCATATCATATATTATATTACATTATCATATTATTTATACAATATTACATATTTAACAACAATTCAACCAAAGGACATTTCATACATTTCCCAACTACGTCATAGAACATTTTGTTAGAATAAATAATCGAGCAGCGGGAAGTAATTTCTTAATACTATAAGCGTGACAATATAATTTCTCATTGCCAAGAAAAAATCCACATTGCGAAACAAGTTGAACAATAGTTAATTTCTCGTTAACTCATTTTTATGCCGGCCCCACCGCGGACTGTTTGATACATTCTTCAGCGGCTTTGAACGCATCGAATAA
>NC_135777.1:18746492-18842579 GCF_028453695.1 Augochlora pura | reverse complement strand
GGTCGCGCGCTCGACAAAAATCCGGCTAATGAAAACGAATCGCGACACAATGGGCCCGTACAACCGATGATCCCATTTCCAAATAACAAATCATCGGGTCACCGGTTTTGTAAATCACTCCCGGGCACGGCTACGGGAAGCGCGGCGCGGCCCCCGTGCAACGGACAGGACAATCAAGATGAATGCGGAAGCGCTCCAAAGGGAAGAGAGCGTCGGAATAAATTGCAGGGAAGAGAGCTCCGCTGGATTACAGGAAACTACATCCTAGAAAATAATTTACACTCATTAGCATGCGTCTCGAGGATCACTTTCAAGTAATTCCAGAATCTCCTCGGATCCGCTTTCCGTCGAATAATTCACGAGCCCGTCCCCTGCGGGTGGGTGGGGGGGGGGGCACCGAGCGCGGGGGTAGGGGGGTAGGTGGGGAGGTGGTCGGAGGCGAGGGCAGAAAAATGCCGGAGGAAAGTTTCCGTCCCGGGATTCGATACGCTGACTGGCTTGATTAAAATGAAATTGCTCGGCCTGTCCCGCGGATCGATCGGAGGTATACATAGGTAGGCCAATTACCTAATTATCCCCGCCCGGCCGCCCCTTTCCGTTCACGCTTCCTCCGTGGCCTGATCTAATTATTGTCCCGCAAGCCCCCGCCGTGACCGAACAACTCTTCCAACCCCCGGCGGCTGTCGCCTTTGTTCGAACGCGACTCCTCCCCCTCCCCACGGACGAAAACAGTACGCCCACGCACGGTGCAGCGTCCTCGCTCGACTTCCTTCCGCTTTCCTTTTCCTCTGTAAAAACATGTATCGCCTCTGGGGGACGATCTGCCGGCGACGCGCTCGCTAACCTGCTACCCTAATCGCGACTAAGGTAGTGGTGCCCGATTCTGTGAAATAACTGATTTCTGTGTCCATTTTCAAGCACAATTCACTTTATATTAATCGAATAAGACATTCAATTTGTTTTATTTAATTGTTGTATTTGTTAAAAAATATATCGGCTTTTTATATCGCGAAATTTTTTTGTAAAGATTATGAAAAAGTAGTGAACGAATGAAAAGCAATATTCAGTCAAATAAAACGTTCTACATAAAATATTAGAATTTTAATTATATTGTATTGTATACTAATATTTATAATATTAATCCTATAGTATTAACCCTTCGAAATCGGCACCATTTTATATCGAAAAATAGTTTCTCCGAATATTTCCATTTTGTACAACCAAGTGCATTTCATATGTATAAATCCAATTTTGTCACACTGTATCCAATATATTATATATTTAAATTAAATTTTGGAACCGTTACAGCATTAGCGATAATAAATTAACATTAATGAACGGCTCTGACAACGTTAAAATGATTTCGAAACTTAATATAAGAATTTTTAATGGGGCTTTAGGGGAGTTCGCGAACAGGGCACAGTAATTGACTCCCCTACTCTAATGCCTGCTGAGAAACAGCGCAGGCAAATTATCCTCGAAACACTACGGCGCGGCCAAAGTTTGTTCAGATAACAAATTGCGAGTGGAAAGTGAACGCGAGCACTCCATCCCGATTAACAGACGTCAAGAGCTTATGCGTTCGCCACTCTAATCCGTGAAACTAACTGAATTAACGAGCTCGACTGATAATCTGAAAAAGCAGTACTTTTAAAAATTTTACCCGGGAACCCTCGGTGCACTTTGTATTTTAACGAGTATCTTATTGCAAAGCGCACGGATCGTTCCACTTGCAGTAATTTTCTCGTTGCGGAATTTCGAGAAATAAGTGAGTAATTATTTTCTTTTTTTGTAAATTGAAAATGCCGCTTCGCGAACGCGATTTTTTCCCTTTTTGAATGACAATAACGTCAACTGGCTTTCATGGAACTTTCAGCGAGCATGTGAGTTGCGGAGACCTGCAAAACGCATTGCGTAAATGGTTACAAGCTCCGGTAAAAAAGTTTAAAAACTCCTTATTGTCCCTCATCCCAACCAATTGCAGTTTTTAAACGAAGTTGCACAAATATCATCTCTCTTACGTCTTACAAAAATAGAAGTGATTTCGTCCACTTTTGAAAAAGTTGTCTTGTTTCACGCAAATATTAATTTACCTCTTAGGCACGACGCGCTACTATAATAGTTTTCGTGAATGTTTTGTGCTTTACTCAATTGTTTTATTAATTATTAAAGTAAACGATTAAAGTGAAAGTATGTATGTACAATACACTAAGAAAAGAATATATGTAACTATTACTATATATACGGAAAAAATATATATTAAGAACAAAATGGTAATTTAATTATGAAGAACTTTATTTGCGCAAAATCCAGCTGTGCCTAAGAGGTTAATGCGAATCACTGTACTAACATTTTCGTTGTAACTGCAAATATTGCAAACATGTGAAAGTGGTTTTCTGGTTTAATAAATATCGAATAGAGTTGCTTCCAATATTGAGTCGTAGTCGTCGTAAAAGAAACACCAGAACGCGGTAATAAGGTAGTAATTTTTAGCGCTCGTAATTCCAGTGTTAATATTGACGTGGTCCGTGGAGGCACATGTTGGCTCGCACAAGCGCGGAATCAGCTTAACGCGGAAAAGCAGCCGGGACCCGAACGGGTGATTAATGAAGTAGACTAGGTGTCGATCCTCTTTCGCTCAGCAAAATCCCCCGGGTAGAGACAGCGTCTCGCGAGAACGAGGGAGAGAGAGAGAGAGAGAGAAGAAAAAAAAGAAGAATCGATATCCTCGGCGTTTCATTAACGGCGGCGCAAAGTGCCATGAAATTGATTGTTCCATGCTGACGTGTTTTGACGGCTTTCAACGGGGCGGCGACGCCGGCAGTTGCAGTCTAAGACGCGCAGGTTAATTGTGATCGCGTGATGCTAAGTGAGAACGATTAAGTCGGCTTATGGCTGTTGAGCAGGTCGGCATTGTCTTAACCGGAATGCGACAGAAGCCGATGAATGGGCTGCCTAAAATTCGCAGCACCAATTTACCGTAATTACTAATTGCTCCAGTTCTTATGCTTTCGGCGTTGCTGGCGCATTTGTTTCCTTAGTTCTGAAAAACCTCGGCGGAAACTTACTTTCTATGATTTATCTTGTATTATCTCCAGGAAAAATGTCTTCTAAATTCATTCCATTGATACAATTCTCCACAAAATGAATTATCAAGGTAAATAATCTCCTAAACACGAGAAATCTTAATACTGTCAAGATGTAACCTCGCCTTTCAGTTTATTTTATACTTTAAATTAGCAAAATAATATATATTATTTTATGTTTCAGATTAGAAAAGTAACATATATTATTTTACGTTTTAGATTATCAAAGTAATATATATTATTTTATATTTTATATTATCAAAATAAAATATATTATTTCATGTTTTAGATTACCAAAATAAAATTCAATTTGCAGACTCGATTGTTTAAAATGGTAACACCGTTAACCCGTTTCAAGCTTCCCGAAGTCATCGACGAACCACTATCATAGATAACTACCTCACGCGTACGACATTATTAGATAGATCATGTCAAACAAATCTACCGAATCGTTCTTCCGTAAATTCCCGACGATCGGCCAGAATCAGCCAACGTCATCTGCCATAAACACCACGAGCATCCCGAAATCCAGCTGAGTCCTCGGAAGCGGCGTAAGACGCCGCGACGCATGCGTCGGCGGAAAGCCGGCAGCTAAGCTCGACGGAAAATACGGGTTACACGTCGCATTGACACCGATTCCTATTTAGTGCAACCCGCCCGCGGAATTTCATTAATAATCGACCAAGTGTATACTAATTAGAGGCGTCGTTACGCCAGGATATTTACATAATTCCCGGCGGGAAACGCCTCCTCGCGGCGTAGCATCATTAAATAGCGTCTACGCATTGCTTGCTTCGTTTATCGAGTTACCAGCCACCGTCTGTCGAATTAGAAGGGGGTGTATCAGCCGGCGTGCAACAGGATGCACTCGGAATAATGCAATCACGATCCCCGGGAATCCCGAGTATCGAGCCAACGGAGCTTGTTGACGAAATTCAAGACATACCGTTAGGGAACGGAGCGACTTCGCGGCTCTGTTTGTTCCCGGCATCGACGGTACACATCATCGATCCTTATCGTTGATCCTTATCATCTATCTTCGATCCAGCGATACTCGGAGTCTGATCGCGGGATCGAGTATCGGGCCCGCTTGCACGCAGGCGTTCCTTCCCGCTGCGGCGACGCGTTACCGCAATTACGGTCGAAACGAAAACCGTACACGTGCCGTTTCGCTGTTGCTTGCTCCATGATCCAATAATTGTTAAAACAACGTTGTTACCAAAGGTATGACACATTTCAATCCAAGGACTTTTTTTCTCTCGTCCTAAAGTGAAATTCGCCGACTGTCATATTTTACATTTGCGGAAATTTGAAAAAAATGGCTAACGAAAAGTTCCACGTCTGAAACGTCAGTATTCGATTCGACCATTTTGCGTTGAAATTCTGTTGACGGGAAATCGAGAGCGATGCACTTCGCGTTAACGTTGCGCCGAATGGAAACGCGGTAAACATTTGCACGGCGCGCGAACGTGACGGTTCCGCGATTGCTTTTTAATAAATGTGCATCCTCTGGTTTCAGCTAGAGCACTTTTGCGCCCGTAATCGCGGCAAAGGGGCGTTGTCTGAAAACGGTAGTAAAATCGTGTACACTGCGAACGAGCACAGCTTGGAAAAAACCAATGTATAGAGCGGGATTTCGCGAAGGTGGGCCGGTAACGCGACTGCTATCGGTACTCGGGCGAAATTAAAGAGAAAACCGGGGGCGGCCCACGTGGCCGGCGCTCATTGGCCGCGGCCACCGGGCGCGGCGGTTTTGCGGCCGATTTTATGGCTGTCCCTTGGAAACTTTACGATCTGACCCCTGATCCTAAAACATACCGAATTACAGCGCGCGGCCACGGCCCGTTCGCCCGCCGCCGCAGAACACTCCTGGAAACGGACGAAAATTGAGAGACCGGCTATCGATCCCCACCCGAAGGACCCCGGGCTCCTTTGGAAGCCGACCAACAAAAGAGAGCTCGAACACGACGCGACACCCGCGTACGCCGAATCTTAACGATTTTTATTCGTCGCGACGCTCTGCCAAGTGGCGCGACCCGACCCGCCCGGCAATAAGAACTTGTTTCGGCACGGTGGCGCAACCTTCGATCCAACCACGGATTTTCCGACGAAGTTAACAACTCCCGAACCAATTTCTTTTCCATTTAGGACCACGAATGATTTATTCGCATCGATCTCAAAAAATTTCTACCGATTCTACGTCATTTCTCTTAATAAAACTGTAACTAGAAAGCGAAAAACTTTATTGACGGTATTTGGACTCTTTTTGCATATTAAACATCTTTTTCGTCAATTCATGAGAAGAAGAATTTATCGGCAACGCGTGAAAAATTGAGAGAAAAAAATTGAGAAAATCGAGAGAATGATCAAGAAATGTCTACTTGGGAAATGATTTAAACGTAAAAGAATTGCTTCAAACTTCTGGCTTTCGTCACGCGGATCGCGGCAGACGCGCATATTTTTTTCCAATCGTAGAAACTGATCGTCAAAGACCCCGCGAGGTCCCAGGTTAATATCCTCGGTAATAGATTGTCGAGAATTTTTGAGAGACGGGGGAATTCGCTTTTCGATTTAACGGTCGGAGCTTCGATAGCTTAAATCCGTCGGTACACGGGCTTTGAATCGGTGCTTCAGATTCTATTCATCGCATCTGGAATCGGCGGAACTCCCTTTATCTGAGAAACTCAAAAACCAGACAGGAGAACAACAATTTTCGAGCCTGCGGGGAATCGCTGCGGTTGTCGGCTGAAAAGGAAGCGATGGAACGAAGTTGAATAAAATTTACCCTGTTCTCGGTCGGACTACGCCTGTTTCAATTTTTTTAACGTTATTGTAAAGCTCGCTTGATTTCCTCCCTTGCGGATGGTCCGTGTATTTTGATGCAAAATAAAAGCTGTTTGTATTAATTAGAAGACAGAGGAACTGCGTGGACGTTTACTTATTTGTCTAATAATTTTAACAAGTTGACAGTAATGCAACAGTATTTTTAAACACTTTAAATGTCTTCATAGTTTTGTATTTCATTTTCCAATTTTCTACATAAACTCATAACACCCTCGGGGGATACTGATTTCCCGATATTATTTTTAGAAAGGGAAACATTTCAACAGGATCGTGGTTAACCTAAAAATGAAAGATAATATCGTCTAACATTAAATCTCTCGAAACTCGACTACGGGTTTCATATACACCGCGAAGCAACAATTTCTGAAGAATAGCTTCCTCCTCGAGTTGCCGAAAATTGAAAGAAGGAAGAATTTTCAAATTCAACCCGAAATACAATTTCTGAAGAATTGTCTCATTCAAAACAGCGAATAAATCTTGTTAACGCTGGCGTGCGAAGGCGTTTGGACGTCTAAGCTCCCAAGTGGGTTGTCGCCCATAAACCTAGGAGACCTATGAAAGATCGCAGTCAATTCGAAGTTCTAACGAGAGCAAAAACCGGGAACTAGCCGTTGATGGAGCACGGTGAATTTCATCGAAGAAGCCCCGAACAATTCCAAAGTCCCGGAACTTTCGCGTTAACCAGCAGTTTATGCCGAGGAACGGCAGCGGTGCTGACTGGTAGCATTGTCGCCGTTGGATAGATCTCTTCCGGTCGATGACAGCGATTCTGAGTGAATCGACGTCGCGAATAACAGAGAGGAGGAAGGTGCGCGCCCGAAGTGTCTAAACTTCCGTGACCCCGGGGGCGGCCTTTCTCGGCCCGGGCCTCTCCTCTTGTCTGGTGTCCCGTAATCAACGGACTGCCGACAACGACGACGACGACGACGACGACGCCGGGCTCTCTACCCCCTTATGAGAAACGTGTCTGGCATGAAATATTTCCGCCGGTAATTAGATCGTTGCTCCTACATATCTGTCCGGCCCTGGGTAAGTAAGCTGTCGGCGGCTTACGCGGGATATATCCCCGCGCCCTCATTCGGAATCAATTCACGTGGTGGTACCCCTAATTCGAGCCTGATTCGTTCCGCGATACGCCCTATCCACGGCGGATCCTCTTCGACGTCTAATCCTCTCTCTCTCTCTCTCTCTCTCTCTCCTCCCCACTGCATTTCTCAAACTCCGAGGAATTAACGATGCCCCGCGGAGAATCTGTATTCATCGATCCCCGACGGCACGCCGATCAACGGCCCCCGCGATCGGGACGTGATTGCTCGCGATTACCGGGCTAGCTGCGGCCGCCGACCGACCGTCATACTTTAAGTGGACCTCGAATGCTACTCGAATTAATCCGGCGACGTTCGGCCGCGCCAAACAAGTCTGCAATGGAAATCTTATCGAGTTTCGTCCGTCGATTTTTTCCGCGCTCGCCGGTCGACCATTGATAGTCGGACGGAAATAAGTCTCTTGTTTTCGTGAAACTCTTCGTTGTTTGCGAACATATTTTAATCTCGACTCAATATACTCAGTAGACTCGTTTTATACATATTTTAATCTCGACTCAATATCATCGGTAGACTCGTTTTCCGTAGCTCTCCGTATTTAAATAATTACTATACTCGTTCTGTCCGATCGCTCAGAGAAGCTCTTGTTTTATTCAAGTTGATACATTGATATCCATGTCGCATTTCGTGGTTGAATAGATTGTCTTTTGCAAAAATTTATTAAGAATGAGATAGAAAAATCGATGCAACCATACAAGTTTTCGAGTTTGCCTTTTATAATTTTCTTCTTCTTTAACTGAGCATAAAATGCTGTAAATTCTAACTGCAATTCTAAAATAACTTATATAACTTAAAAATTACATAAAATAATTATATAAACATTATTTTGGAACGTGCTGTAATAATTGTAGTAGTGCCTTCGAGTGCAAAGGGTTAAATTACAACGACGCGACGCACGTATCACAGAGTTAATTAAAATGATAAAAAGCCGACACAGGGATTCGTATTAGACAATTCGAAACGAAGATTTAGTTCTACGAACGTGCCGACTTTGGACGTGTCGTGTTCATCGGATCAGGTATCGAGTTTATTGAAAATCGTCCGCTGGCATCGGTTCACGGCCGACGATCGCCGATATTTTTCTTGAGAAATCTCTCGGTGAAAGAGGTTGTCCACTCGCCGACATTCTGGCAAAAAGGATCAATACCCCGCTGTTGTCCCGGTAAAGCTCCTTTTATCCTGTATCGGGATCCGTTCTATCAGGTGGCCGCCACGGCTGTAACAACTGACCCAGAGAACGCCGCGGGAAGCCCGTGATATTTTTCAGTTATGCTTTTCGCCGATAGCCGGTCAGTCGGAAACTCATTTTGCAGTTCCGCCCCGCGAGAAATTCGATCAAACTTTCTCGATCTCTCCGCTAAATCCTCCGGGGAGATAACGTTATTTCTAACTTCCCGATGAATCGGGCCGCGCGGGGCCGCGCGAATGATCTCTTTATCTCGGCCATAACGCAAACACCATTGGCCCCGCGATATCTGTATTAGGATACTGGAAATCTTCGGCAACGCGAAGGTTCTTCGCAAACGAAATTTGCCGGAAATATTTAAATTACGTTCTAGGGCGCAGTTTGTATCCTCGTTCGTGCTTGAAAAGCAATCTTAAGTATTATTAAACGAAAACATTCTCGATACTGTACAGACTATATCCTTTTCGACGTGAAAACACTTCTCGGATAATAGATATACATACATAGATGTAGTTTATAATTTCTTGACTTGCGGGAAACCTTTATTGAAATAATATAAAATTGTAGACAAATTTTTATGTGGATACTATAAATGAAAAACTCCGTTTTAATATAGAAACGTGTTTTATAGATGTAGATTATAGTAATATTTTTACTTACAAGAGACGTTTATTAAATAAATTGACGTTCTAGAAAATTTTTATTAGATTGCTATAAGAACGAAGATTTTTATAGACATAACTCATTTTCTCTATTGAACGTTATTAACTCCTTGCACTGTGGTTCCTTTCACGTTGTGTTACATAACACTTATTTGTCTTTAATATGTTCTTTAATAGGACCATGGGTCTTTATTTATTTTCGACTTTAATAATAGAAAAATTCAATTTGATTTCAATTTAGAAGAAATTAATAATATTCATATTTAATAGAGCATGGAATCTTCATCACGAGTCTGACTCGTTATAATACAGCAAGGGGTTAATCTTTTTCTCGCAAGACCTCCAAAAGAACAACCACAACTTTACAATCATTAAATATTTCTAAACGAAAGAATTATAATATATTCTCCCCATTAAGATCGTTTAAACACTACAATTTTCTCCCCCATTGGTTCTCGTGCACAACCCTTTCATCAAACCGTGATTTCCTACTCGCTCGTTGTATTCCCTAAAAAGGTCCTCTATCGTCCAACCCATTCGAACAACTAAATATTTTGCACGTACCAGCAAAACCGGGATCAAACAAGAAGAGGCGTGATTCAATTCCACTCGGCGGCGCGGATCGAGTGATATAGAACGTCCTTCGCGGCCGATTGGCAGCCGCGGCGATCCCCTAGCCCGCGATTTTTTTCTCCCGGTTCCCATCGTAGTGTCAGCGGTATTCCAGTTTATTGATTCCTGGCAAATACGTAATGCAGATTGCGGAAGGCGCCGCACGTACGGATTTTCTCTGATCTTGTGTATCAGAGGGGGCAAGGGAGGGGGCGGTCTTTTTCGCCGGGTGAGCGAGGGTGGCCCCGAATCAACCCTCCCCCCTTCGCCGTGTGCCCCCACCCCCTACCCCCTCTGCATCCCTCGGGAAACACCGAGGCGAGCTCGTACGGGAACACGCGGCGCAAGCGGCCCGGGTCCGCACGTACGAACGTTTCCCGGCAAGAGCGCAATGAGCGGGATAGGACGATTGAATTTTGCCCGGAGGCCGTGCCTTCGCTCGAGGATTAGGCTTTAAGCCCGTGCTCGCACGTATTCGCTTATTGGAGATTCAATTTTCTTGTCAAAGACCTTCGCCGACGATTCCCGGCCGCCGCGGCCGACCCGTTTTTAATGCGATACGCGGATAAGCTCGGCAAATAGGAATTTGTTTGAACAAAACCCGGTCGCCGGCGAACGCGAAACGGGATTTCAGGGGGCCTGGGGTTATCGTCGGACGCGCGGCCGGCGATGCTAAGATGAACGGGCCGATGATCTTTTGGCTTCTCGATGCTGCGGTCTTCGCGAAATCTGTTAAAGGTTTGGTTCGCGACTTTGGAAAATTGTAAGGGCGTGGAGAGTGTCCTCGTGGACCGCGAAGGCTAGTTACTGAATAAAGTTTTATTGCAGTTGCATTCGATGCAGTTGCATTTCTTCTTTAAATTCTTTTAATGTTGTATCTTCGTTCGAATATTAATTTTCAAGAAATCAATTTACTTATTCTACGATGAAAATAAAAATACTAGTAGACTTTACTAATTTATACATTCTCTTGTATTTTGAATATTTACACGTGTAATATATGTACGAAATTCTGCAGTTTAATAATTAAATTCGTCTTTTTTGAAACTAAATTATTTGAAAACTCTCATTATTTTGTACTTCGTTTTTTCACTTTTGACTCGTATGTGCGAAATCCGTTAATATAGAATAGAAGACGCGATTTATATAAATAGTTCTATCACAGTCATTAATCAAGAGAAGCGAATGTATTTCTTCTTTCAATAATATATATATTGATTATATCATTCATTCAATTATGTATGAAATAATTTCGATATATTGAGTATTTTGTACTTCATTTCCTTATTATTATTATTATTATTTACTATTAATGTTAATACATCGTCTCGAGTCTAATCACAAATGCATCAAGTGTCCTGCGCGCAGCACCGAACCAATTGTTCGACACGAATGTTTTTACCGGCCGTCACTCGTGGGTAAGAACGAAATTGGGGCAATGCGTAACGCAATTAGCGTAAAGCGTCCAAAAATTGTCAATTTATAGTTTTCCAGATACGCGATCACGCGCGGCGGTGGAGGAGCGCCGCGCTGGAATTTTTACGGCAATTTCACCCGTTGAATATGAACGATGACCGGCGGTAAAAAAAATACGTGCGAAATATTTTCACGACTTTCAATCGTAATCCGAGAGTCGCATTAAAATCCGACAGGTGTGTGCTCGAGCAATAACTTTTACAAGTACGGTTAAACGCGATCGCCGACGAATAAACGCGCATCTTCCGCGCGTATCAAAAATAGATCGACAGATCCTTCAATTCGCGATCAGGCACCGTCGACTTTCAGCGACCCAGTTCCACCGACGGACAAGTGATAAGTTCGTTCTACGGATCAAATCTTAGACTCGGATCAATAAATCAAAGCTCGCTTCTGCGGAATCAAATCTCGATTTTATATTCTGCATTGCCGGTAAAGGGGATCGGGGTGACATAACATTATAAATTACCGTCGACGTTACTTCTCGTATGCTGTCGATACGATGATATCATTGAACGCTGGATTATTCGATATTCGATCTACTTTCCTCGGCGCGGACGTGTCTAGTTTAAATCTGACCAGTGGCTTCTTAACTGGATCAAACTATAATATTTTATCGTCTACACGGCTCGGATCAATTTAACATTAAAAGGAGAATGTCCGGTTACAAGTTAAACCAAATATATTATTAATCTAACGGTTAGATAAAAGTTCACCTTAGAATTCAATCGGCATCGTTTCGATGTGACGACTATCCAAAAAACGCGCTGAATTTAACCATCCACATCGGTAGCCAATTTAGATTTAAGTACGAAATAGATTTCCTGACATACGCCTCCGTTTTATACGACTTATTGTTGCTTCATCTTACACATACGAATTCGTGTCACACGCGACAGTTACACTTTCATTAGTTCTTTAATACGACAACATTCGCAACATGCAACAATTTTTAACTTTGCTTCGTGCCCGCTGCTCGAGCGCAAAGCGTTAATATCCGCGACTCTGAAATTATCCCCGATAGTAATAAGCCCCGGAGAAAAGCGTTCAAAAACCGGCAATTCGCGCGCGTTATAGTCTCATTACCCTATTTAAACCTAAATTCAATTCAATTTCCGAAATGCAATCAGCACTCCGGCCGGGAACGATTGATCGGCCGGACAGGATAAAATACCGTGGAGAATCATTTAAAAAGCTAATGCCGCCAATAAATCACGTGACACGGTGAAACACGCGCGCCGCCGGCCAATTGATCAGAAATACGGACGAGGCCGCGCCGCACGAAATAATTAAACCGAATGAACAGCAGCAGTCGGGCTTATCCGGCGAAAGAGTCGGCCCGGCGAGTTAATTCGGCTGGGAGGGGAAGGGGGGGGGGGGGGGGTCCTGGCCGAGTTATTGAATTAATAACGCGGATCAACTAGGTAAAATTTTCGAGCCGGTGACGTTGAAAAGCGTGTCGCCGGTACCGAGCCAAAGCCAAAGCAAATCATGCCGGGCGAAAGCGCCGCGAAACTTCCGTTCGCGATTAATGGGACCCCCACCGAATAGCTCGCGCCGTTATTAGCTGGGTCTCCGGGGATACAGGTGGTGTGCTCACGCAACGGTACGTAAAACGTCGTCGGGTGCTATCGAGTTAACTTGTCGCTTGCTAGACACATAGCTCCCCTTCCCCGAGGTTCCTCACCGTCGTAGGGGGATGTTGCGAGCAGCCTGTCTCGTTACCTGGGCGCGTAGGTTCGCTCTAAGTAGCTTTGCAGCACGCGGCGAGTGCTAGATCAAAGATCCCAGCTGCGAGCAGCCTTACAAGCGCCTTAATGATTAAAACAGCCCGCCTTGTCTTGGGATAAAGGGAGACAGCTCTGCCCCGGTAAGCTTTCAGCTATCCGAGACTGGTTCGCGCGGTGATCCGAACTGAGGTATTCATGTGACATCTCGCGGCGCGAGGTCTCGTTCGAAAAGGAATCAGCTTTTTGAATTATTGCCATTTAAAGGAATTATAATTAAAGGAATCACCTTTTTCAATTCATATGCCGAACGATTTGTTCTATATGTCAATAAAGATGAAATTTAAGTGGCACGTTAATTATGAAAATCGACGTGACGGAGTGAATTAATTATTCATTTTGTGATTAACTTTCGACAGAATTTAGTACTCATTTCTGTTCTTCCCCTGCTCGTTTTGTACGCGAGGCTTTTTAACAATAAATCTAGCTATTAATGGCTGATGTGTGATACTTCATGAAAATAACAAGATCATTCAATTACTTCCTACAAAAGCATCCGTGCAGTTCTAACAATATCAAAATGAGACATTGCGTTTTGAAAACTGTTTAAAATGTAACTATTGTCTGAGTGACAAGTCTGAATATTATACATTTTATACATAAGACTAAATAGTTAACCCCTTGCACTATAATAACGAGTCAGACTCGTCATAAAGATTTCATGCAACATCTGCTAAATATGAATACTATTCACTTCCTCTACATCGAAATCAAATTGAATTCTTTTGTTATCAAAGTCTAGAAAAGGAAGGAAGTAAAGACAATACGAGAAACAAAAATTATCCTGTCCTATTAAGGAAAATATTAAGGACAAATAGATGCTAATCAACGCAGCATGAAAGGAATCATAGTTCAAGGGGTTAATGTCTTAACTAAATACATCAAAAATTCTTTTAAACTGTATACGTTCCTACGACTACAAATTGTCTCATTCGAGATATAAAAGTATACGTGGAAAAATCCACGCGCAACGCCACTCGACAGCTTTTGTTCTCGCCGCAAAGATGACTCTGTCCAATCCCCGAGACCGCAGTCCCTCACCGCCAACTCGCGCAATGATCAATATTTCATCGAATGATCTCGCTGTCGCCGACACGTTGACTATGTCATCCCGGCGTCGTCGAGGTCTGCTCTCAGCAGCAGCGAGCGCAAACTGAATCGACCAACCGGGGGCTACACGTCGCTAAAATTCTTCGATCGGAACCGGCTTGCTCCGTCTCCCATGACCTCTCCGCCGTAGAAGAGGGTCCCTCCCGATACAGAGGAGATCAGAGGAAGCCCGGCCATGCGGCATCGTCCGTAATCTGTATCACGTCTTTCTCCCGCGGCCGGTCCTCCCCTCCGCTCCTCGTCTTCCCAAAATCGATTTCGGTCGGGTGCGGGGCCGCGCCCAGCTCAACATACCGAGTTCGACTTGAAGAGAGAGAGGGAGAGACACGAGGGTGAGGACTCGGTAGAGAGAAAGAGAGAGAGAGAGAGAGAGAGAGACGGTGCGTGCGAACGACGGAGAGACAAGGTCCGCCGGGGTACAGCCCAGCGCCGAGAGAACGGGAGGGAAACACCGGCAGCATGGGGGTGAGTTAGCCTCATTTAACCGAGAAGGCTCCGGTGCTCCTGCCACGTCGTGCGTGCGATACTCCTCTCCGTCCTTGGCTCCCTTCCTCGACCCCCCCCCCCCCACGACTTGCCCTTTTCGTGGCTCCACGGCGCGGCACCCTACACCGGGTCCTCCGAGGACGCGGACTCTGCGCGGAGAATGTGAAATCAACGGAGCCACTTCGCAGGAATCGGCCCCTTCTCCGAGTTCGTGCGACATCCAGAGTGTGCCGTTGCACGCGCGCCCCGGCTCCAAGTTTTCTTGCTGTTTCTTGCAGGGGAAACTTGCCCGTCCGGGACGTGGGAACGTTTGCTCTCGGATGCGGACGGCGGGGAAGAGCGGCACTGTTTTCGAGATAGTGAGTTATGGCCACGGAGTTCGCGAGTTTTCTCGCGATCCGGAAAATTGGACGCCGCGGAGCGCGGCCGCGCTACCTGACCTAGGATAAGAGAGAGAGAGAGAGAGAGTCCTCTTGATTAATGTTAAGTGCTTTTTAATTGTGCTCCGCGTAGCCCAGCCGAACGGAGCGTTTTCGGCGAGACTGGCGGGATTATCTTCGGTTCCCCGACGCGGGGAACGTTAGCACGGCCGTTCGCCGGAGAGCAAACTTTGCGGTCGATTCTAGGTAATTGGCAAGTTCAATGCTGGTCAAATGCTCGGTTACAATGGGCCGGGTGCCGCGCACGCCCTAGTTGTTACCGAATCGCTATATCGAATCGGTTAGGAATCGCCCGATGCGCGGAACATTAATAGTCTAACGAGCTTCTATCAAACTTCGCTTTCGAACGATTCTACGAATTAACGGCGCTGCGTTCGAAGCGTACGACGACGGTAAATATTTGTCGACCGCGCTCCTCCCGAAGTTCGCTCGTCTTAGGAAGGTTTAGTTCGGGGTCAAGTACAGAATTGATAATTCGGGGGCGGTGGCGATGTACGGAGGGAAACTGCGTGGAGTGTAAAGGGGAGGATGGAAGTAGGAGAGGACGCGACTGGAAGTTGTACACCGGATTACCGTGCTGCTGGAAGAAACGGAAACGGCGACGAATTTGTTAGCGAATTCTCGGGTGAAAATGAGGCGGGGTGTGCGGGGGAGGGGGGCAGCGAGCAGCGCGACGAAAGAAAATTTCAGCGGGAGTGGATCGAGCCGGGAACGGGTGAATTTAGTGGGATGGGCAAGGATGGATGCGGGAGGGAAACTTGAAAGCAGAGACATAGGAGTACAGTTACAGAAACGACAGAGATAGATAGAGCAGTCCGAGCACAATGGGAGATATAAATTTATAAAGACCGCAGGACGGTTGAAATATTTATGCAACGACGAAAATAAGAGATTAGCAGCTTCGGTGTGGCGCGTAAATGCGCAGGGATGGAATAATTATTGGAAGAAGGTGGAAGGGGTTAAGATCTCTGTGCGACGCTGGAATGCGTTGCGCGAGAATGTTGGGAAGCGCTGAGAGACGAAGTACAGATGGCGTTAAGCGGAATGGGGTGAAT
Source organism: Augochlora pura (assembly GCF_028453695.1). NCBI lineage: Eukaryota > Metazoa > Arthropoda > Insecta > Hymenoptera > Halictidae > Augochlora > Augochlora pura. The sequence continues at coordinate 18,826,732 of NC_135777.1, read as the reverse complement.
CGATCTGGGACCAAGTAAATAATTATTATTAAGAAAGGAAAATAAATTAATTGTTATTAAAGAAAGTAAATAATAATAATTATCATCGGAGAAAGTAAATAATAACAATAATTATTAAAGAAAGTAAATAATTATGATTATTACTAAAGAAAGTAAATAATAATAATTATTATTAATCTCCAAAATTCTGAAGTTCTTCGCAGATCGAGGGATCAAGAAATTAAATAACAATAATTACTATTAAAGAAAGCAAATAACAATAATTATTACTAAAGAAAGTAAATAATAATAATCATTGATCTCCAAAATTCCGAAGTTGTCCGAAGATCAAGGGATCAATAATTCTGAATACTTACAGAATTATGGATCGCAGCAGATTCTCACCCGATTAACCGTGAAATTACATTTGTTCGGACGCGTTTACCGGTGTAAGGTTTTATCGTTTTTCCAGCATACAAAACAGAAGAAGTTACAGGGGGCGAGGTAGTCGGGTAGCTCGAAACTTCCGCGAATGGTTACAAGTCGCTCCGGAACTTGTGCGGGATGAGGGATTCGTTTCATCGTGGAACGGGAACTTCCGGTACTGTTGCGAAACGGTTGAACAAAACTAATTAATTTTCTGACTCGCGGAAGAAACTATTCCAAGGTTTCAAAGGCAACTGTTCCATATCGCGGCGCGTTCTGATACGGAGCGGGTTACTGAATTTTCTTGCATCTCTCGCCCCCTTTTTTTTTTGCGACCTGGAATGAACCGGGAAATCTCCGAGAGTTAATAAATTCACTGAATTTGCGTTCCCTTTTACCCTTTCGTAGAGTTCTACTCGATCTATCATCCGCGCTTGATTTCCTCTGCTGAAATTCTTTGCGAAAGTCCTGTAGATTGTAGATCTTCATGCAAAATAAAAATGTTTTGCATCGACTGAAAGGAGTGAAAGTTATTTTACGTTACATCTACCAGTCTCTGTCGTAAATGCATAAAGCGACAGGAACTGTCAATAATGGAGACAATCGAGCCCTGTACGTTATTCAAGCAATTAAGTTATCGTTTCGTAAAATAAATTGCATGAAACTCTCCGCGTCTCGACTCTAACGTGCGAAAAAATCTAAAGTTATATTAACCCTTTGCCACCAAAGCTATTTATTTGTTTCTTTTACTTTTACATAAAAATTAATAAATCTTACTTTTTCTACTTAATCTTGCATATTACATATTACTGTTCATTCAAAATGAATTCCGACCAACATGACACCTATGCATAACCTTAACACGACCACAAAGGGTTAATTAATTGATCCGTTCCCAAAATACATGGAAATCGGAATTGTTGATAACGATGGTTCGCATTCGATTAAAACGTAGCGAAACATTGTGCAATAGTACGTTTCCTTCCATCGGATCAGTATCACAAAGTTCTCCAGAAATTCGGCTACCAATACCACGAATTCTTTCGGTGGAGCGTGTCTCTCGGAAAGGAGATTCCTCGAATCCACGTGGAGATATCGGCAACGTGGAGGCACGTGGCGCGGGCATGTAAGCACGTGTCTGTCTGAAAAGTAGAATATTCAAGGGTCAGGCTCGAGAGCGGTTCTTGAAGGCGTAGTGCACGTCAATCCAGGAGTCGAGAGTCAAAAAACGTACAAGAACCGAACCTATTATCTCTTTGGGGCACGATGGGATTAAAAATGTCCCACCTTTTTAATGCACGGTAATGCATGATGGGACCATTTAAGTCTCATTCTATAAATTCTTGTCTCATTCTACTTATTCAGTTGAATTATTATTTGTTCATGTTTTTATATGCTTTCAATAAAAAGATACGAATTTGATATAATTAAAAGCGCGACTTCCGTGCCACACGGGTCTATTTATTTCCCGAAATTCTCTGCCTCAATTTACCACACTTTTGTCACCGAAATTAACCAAAGAAACACCGCTGCGACACGGTCGCGGAATTATTTTGAGAAATTTTCAATTTCGCAGCTCATTTCACCGAAACGGGTGCTAAATCTTCGGACGAGACGGGACGGTACACTCGACGCGACTTTCCAGCACCCTTTGGCCGACCTTCGGGGGGGTAGAAAAATGGCCGGGTCATTACCCCGAGCGAATATTAATTCGGGGAACGTACACTCGGACGATAAATTTCTGTTGACGCCGGCGACGAAAGCTCCGGGGAACCGGGTCACGAAGATTTATCCGCCTCGGACAGATATGAAGCGAGCGGAAATCGACCGAGGCGTTCGATGATTCCAAGATTCGGTGCTGCGACGCTGTACCTCGTACGGCCAGCCGAATTTCAATGTTTTTTCCCCGCATTGAATATGCGTCTTGCCATATTCGCGAACGGCGTTGAGAAACGTCGGCGATGTTTGCTCGCTTTAACCCCTTAACGAGAACATACGTGCGAAATACGGACCTGCATTTTTCATATATTGTCGCGGATATAACGATAACTTTATAGCCTTAATTTTATAACATTAATGTAACTTTATTATCGTGTAAATACGTTAATAAAAAGTGGTAAGTTTATGGTATTATATAGTAAGGTAATTATTTATTATTATATGGTACAATTGCAATAAATTATTTTGATGACAAGTTAAAGGGTTCTATATATCTAGATATACATTGATAAATATTTTTCATAGTTATAGCACTGATTAAGGTATTAAAATTGTTCTTTTACAATGGCACTGTAAAAATCAGTGTACGATATTTTTCAAACATTTCGCGCAATCTAAAGAACAACTTTAATTAGAATAAAATACATACACCTGTAAAATTGACAGCACACCTTCCATTTAAAGCTTAATAAAATAGCTAAATAAAATTTAATTAAATCCTGAAGATCTGTCGTAAAAGATCACCATTATCAAATCACGAATAAAGTCTGTCAATGTCTCTAAAGACAGTTTCATACGTCGTCTTCAAATTTCGCTCTCCTATATCAGACAAAAAATCTCTACAAGAAAAAAATTAATCATGTACCATACAAGAACAGAGGTTTTCCAACGAATCAAATTCTATGGAAACGCGATCATCCGTTGCGAAATTAAAAAAGTCGTGACAAAAAAATCTACCAGTCCGCAGCTCCTAGAGCGACCATAATTCACGGGACCTGCGAAACACCTAAAAAAAGAATGTATACCGCGATGTAAATCACCGTGGCGATGCAGCCGGATGTTCCTCTCCGCCCGATGATCCCATGAAAGTTGGAACAGAAAGCCGCTTCTAACAAGGACGATTTTTTTGCCAGCCGTAATCGCTGTTTGGCCCAGTGTTCGCCTATCGAGGAGCGTCGCGGACGCGGGTGGGGGGGGAGGGGGGCGGTTGTTTTCGTGGCAGCGGCGAAACCGAGGAAAAAAAACACACACACACACACACCGGGAAAACGGTCGATTTCACAGTCATTGGCTCGGGAAAATTCGCCCCCGTCACGTGCACGTTCCACCGCACACGACTGCCCCGTTTACGTGTGCAGCCCCCGCCGAATGCGGATGCGCCGGCAAACTATACGCGCGGCTTTTCTATGCACACGCCGCGACACGGCCTGCACACGGACGCGCGCACACACCACTGGCCGTTTTCTTTTAAACTTCCCTACTTACCAAGGAGGAGGGCCCAGCAAGAAGGGGGACACGGCTGTGACACCTGTTTCGGACTCGGTCTCTTGCCTCGGGAATTTTTAATGGGAGCCCGCTTCGCCACGGCCGCCCCGGCGATTTAGAATTCCGTGGTACCGTGGACGAACTTCGCTGCTTGCCGCGGCGGCCGTGCTCGGGCCTAGCTCTGTGTATTCGATCTTGCCGCGGTGCTGCAAGTTTCACGTACTACGCTTTTGTGGCTCCGCGGGTCCCTTGTATCTTGAAAACTTTATCTCTTCTGGTCTGCTACGCTTCTTTTGTATCTGCGGCGACGCGAGCGATCGGAAACTGAGTCCGGGCATCGATCGGTTAAAGTTTTTAGTCCGATTGATTTGTTAATGCTCGCGATTGTAAACATTAAATTATTAACCTTTTTAACATTTCAAGATTAGCGATTGATGTAACAGTGACGTGGTTGATGTATCAGTGATTTAAAACAAATTGATCGTCGAAAAATCAACCATTATATTGATTGGTTTAATGTAGTCTGACATTCTAGGTAATCCTTTATTAAACCTATAAATGTTAACTTCTATGTAAGAAAATCGTTATAAGTAATGTAGTTGAAAATTTGCCCGGTATAATACATATTAAGTCTCTGGTTTCAGTTTCATTGGTTTTTCAAACTATAGAAAGATCATTAGAATTAAATAGTTTCGATATACTAAAATTATTAAGATAAGAATAAAGTTATTATTCCAGTGCATTTTTAATTTACCTAAATATGAAGAGTATATATTTGTATGTCATCTACTATTATTAAATATATCGTATATATATACTGTTGTATGAATATATTATCTTTTATATATGGCAGTCTACAATGCTACATACAATGTACACATATTGTTACCAGATTTTGTAATAATATATATTATTACTAGAATTTATAATAATGTATACTATTACTAGATTTTATAATAATGTATACTATTACTAGCTTTTATAACAATATATATTATTACCAAATTTTAAAATAATGTATACTGTTACTAGCTGTTATAACAACGTATATTATTAATATATTTCATATGTTCGTATCATTAACGTAGAATACAATGTCACGCTAAATCAAGTTCAATACCATTTTCCTTTAATTTTTCTATAAAAAAAGATGTACGAAAGGGTGCACGCAGTCTACCTCCGAGCGAAAAGATATAATTTCTAAGGAAAGAGTCGACAGGGTAAGACAGCGAGGACTCCATCGTTGCAATTTTTCCCTCGCCGCCGACAGCGTTGAAAGGTCCATGCACGGCATCATACTTAATTCAGAGAGCGCGTCATCGGTCTTCCTCCGCGATAGTAGCTGTCGATGGAACCCGTCAATTCATGCATATTCCGTTCGGCCGAGGAAATTGACCCCTAGAGCGAATGGGGGGCTGCTGCTCTCTCGCGGGGGCGAGCAAGAGCGAAAGTAAAAGGGTGGAAAGAAAGGGAAAACGTGTACGATTAACGGTACGCGTAGCACGTGTAAGGGTTCCTCGCTGAAAAATTAATCGACATGCGCGGAGACAACAACCTGTAATTCCTCGATCTCGAGCCACGTCGACCAAAGTTATTCGCCGAAGAAGAGATGAAAAAAATATAGAGACACGGGGAGAAAGTGAAAGAAAGAAAGAGAAAGAGAGAGAGAGAAAGGGGGAAACGGAAATGCACCCCAGGGGCTCGGTTTAATAATTCACCGTGCAGGGCGCTAGCTGGTATCGATAAATAATGAAACGCGAGGAGAGGCGGAAGATTCCGCCATCCCCTCCACCCACCGCCCCCCCCCCCCCCCCCTCCTTTGAGGCGACGTTTTTCGCTTCAGTTTCGTTCGGGGGCAAATATTTACGGGAACGTCGCCGGGCCGTTTATTAATAGAGAGACGGAGGACCGCGCGGGAGGACCGCGCGGCCTGGCGCGGAACGGCGAGAGAAAGGAAGAGGAAGAGGAAGCCGCGGCGGGTGAGGGCTGCTCGGCTCTCGGTGAAATATAAAAGTGCAGGACGCGAAGCGCGAAACGCTCGGGGAAGAAAGGAAATGCGATTTCTCAGGGCTGCGCAGTTTCGACGTTCCGGCGACGGCATTGGAATCCTGTACACGAGGAGGGTGGGGGGGGGGGGGGGGGGGGAAGGGTGGCCCCTCGAAGGCGAAGGAGCATCGGGGAATTTAAAGTACGTCGCGCTCCCCGTTCAGGGTTATATTTTCAAGCTCGCTGCGGATCTCGCCGATTTCGCGATCTACGCGGCGAACGCGCCGGAGCTTTTCTTTGTAAAATATAGCACGCTATCAAATTGCCCGGGAACCTCCGCCTTTGCTCTAACATGTACTGGGTGGCCCGCCGGGAACGAGATACCCGGGCGGCGCGCACCGAAGATAAAAGAAAATATACTGGGGAAGTTTTTAGCCAAATTGCCGCGTCGTTTTGCGACGAATTCCCTTAATTCGCCGATTGCCGGAAAATGTTTTACGGCGACGCTGCCGCGGAAATGAAACGGACAATGTTTTTCGGTTGAATCTTACAGCCTTTTTTCTATTGCTCGATTTACGAAACACTGACGTTTATTCGGGTATAAATGGGCTATCGTTATTTCAAATTACCGCGAAATTAACAAATTTAGAACGCGATAAAGTGACAGTATTAACGAGAAAGTAGTATAAAATGTTTAAAAATAGCACCAACAATTCGCCGCGGCAAATAATGCGTTTATTGTATATATTATATCCTATATAAATTATTATTATTATTATTATTTAAAGTGCGTCTAAATAATACCCATTTAAATTAATTATTGGCAAATATTTATTCAATCTTGTTGGATATCGTACCTCGTTATCGCGGCTAATAAATCTAGAATATTCAATTTTGCTTGAATAACATCGAACAACAAACAATTAACGTAGTTGACGAAAATAATTAACTCTCCGGTTCCGAACTAATTGGAAACTTTCTCGTCGATCTTAAACTGCAGCAGACTACATATATCGACGTCTGCCTATGGCCGGCCGTTTCTACTTAAACTACTCGACCGTTTCAATAACGTGCCATTAAACTCGGGCCGGTTCGAATCTGCTTTATCAATTTCGAACATTCGATTTGCGGCCAACAAACGGTACCGCAGCCCGATCGGCATTTATAAACATTAGCATAAATAGAAATGGTTATTAATGATTTTCACAATATCCAGATTCAATTTAATTACGTGTTTACAGGGCTGCCGTTCAACAAATTTCATCTCCCCGAGCCCCGGAGCCAATAATAATGCAACGATTGTAAGCGATGTTGATTCGTTAAAATATACCGTGTTAAACAATTGAGGGGTAATTTCATTGGTAATAAAATAACAGGCGATCCGGAATCTAAACGAGCATAGAAACGCGCGACGCGCTTGAGAATACGCCGGGAACGTCGGAGCCCTGGGAATCGTGTTTTAAGGGACACCTTGTGGATGACCGGGTAAAGGCAGAAGTAAGAGAGGAGCCGGAGTGGGCTATAATATTTCAATTTGGCATTAAAGGAAAGTATTCGTCCCCAGATCTTTTCTTACACCCCTGTCCGCGCGGCATAAATTTCCCGTCGTTTTCCCCCCTCGCCGCCGCGGCGGAACTATGTTGCGCAAGAATAATCGCGGCGTAATGCCCGCAAAGTTTATTACGCGCGATTTAATTGCCGTGTTAAACGACGCGTGAGCCAGACTCGTTTTTAGCGGCGAGCGCCCCGGTCTATGGGTTTCCTTTTGTGCCGAACTGTCGTCAAAGGATGCGATCGAGCATTTTATGAACGCTGTGTTCCGATTACGCTTTATGTTCGTTTCGCTTCGCTATTTCGAACCTCGGCTGCGTAAAGCGGATGAACAAGTTCGGGGAGCACCGTGTATATCTCTCTCTCTCTATTTGTTTTCGTGTACGTACCGCTCGTGACTTCCCTGAAACGAAATCACGAATGACCGTTCCCGACCACTCGACTATTTCACTTCTTAACGCGTATACGATAAACGATCGCGAAGCGACGGGAAAAATTTTTCGATCACGCCGACGGGGAACGCGAAATTAATATAAAAATAGAAACCGTGATTAGCGTTAAGTTCGCATAAATCCGCTAATAATCATCGGCTGTGTAATTACCGCCTACACGCGACGCCCACGTTAAATAATCCAATCGATAATCAGCTAATAATAAATTTGAACGAGCTGCAGCCCCTAATGAGATAGTGCGGTGCATCCTCTAAATTATGCAGCGGCAGGAACGATGACACGTTAGGTTAGAGCGAAACAAGCGGTGAAGAATATCCGATAACTTTCGACACGAGGCACACGAGATCCGTCTGTGTACCGGGTGTTGGGAAAATAGTGGATCCAATATTTGCCGACAGAGAGCTTTTCATAGCTTGCACTCCGTTTTATAGCTTCGCTGTAACTTTGCAATTATGCGCAATAGAAAGACACGGTTTAATACCATTTTCCACTTAAAAAGAGGAGTACCTTCGTTATTTTTTGAGGAAACAATTAGCAATATTTAGATTGTAATTAGCTATATTCCGTAATCAAAGTACAGTACAATTTCCCGATAACTCGCATTCTTCTTCACTGTGTGTGAACACCGGACGAAGACTTTTTTAAATGTAAGAACATTTTCTTAAATAATAAGAGAGATAATTAGTCTGGTCAATTGTTTGTTATACGCACAATCTTTGTTTAAAACTTACAGAATAAAGTACTCAGTCCTGATGCTGTCACTATGTACACATTCTTCCTTGGAAGGCTAATAATATATAAAGGTATATAAGATAAGTATATAAGTACATAAAATAAAAACAGTATATGAAAATATAAAAAATATAAAAATCGTACATAAAATTAATAGTAATTTTATTGCAGGGTGAAGTAGCGCGCAAGGAGGAACAACAAGACTAAGAAGTAGAATGCCAGCCGTATAACCGTAAAAGTAAACGGTCCTAAATCGAAGAAAGCACTTTCTTGGAAGAAACGCTCGGCGTTTCCACGGAGTCCCCAATTCTTCGGCACCCCTTGTGCAAAGACACGGAGCCACCTAGCCGCCTCGCCGCCCCACGTTTTCCGTCGGCTCGGCCATTTTCCATTTCACCAGCGACTCGGTCCTTTGTGGACCGGCCATCAGATTATTAACTATCATCGAAAGGTAAATGTAGCGTGGTCACGGGTGCAGACGATCAATAATTCATGCACGACGAAGTCGCCCGCGCCCGAAGAGGATTAATTCGGGCACACGACCCTCGGCGCGGCGGCGGCGGCCGCGGTCCTCCTCGATGGTCCCGGTTGCAGACTCTTCAAGCCTATTGTCGGCCGGGCCGGCTCCCCGAAAACCCCTTTGCGGCCGTCGAACCCCGTCGTATTTAGAAAGTTTCCGACGTGGAAAGTGGCCGGCCCCACCTCCCCCCGCCGCCTCTTTCTCTTTCTCATCGGCGCGGCGCGGCTGGAGTAGGCCTTGTCGAGGCGTCGCTGACGGCGAGCGAAGAACGAGAGAGAGAGGAAGATCCGCGGAAGATTGCCATTCAAAGACAGCGGATGAAAACTTCTTAATTCCAGACGTGCTCCAGTTTTTTTCCGGCACGCGAGAGGGACCCGGGCCTTTCAACGGGCTCGCTGCTGCTTGCACACCGGCCGGTTGCGTTATTACCCACCGGCCGGACCGGGGAAGGAAAAAAGTTCCGCTTCACACTCGGCCGGGTCATTAACGGCGGGGCCAAACCTAACCCCGAGCAAAGCCGTCTCCCTCTCTCTCTCTCTCTCCCTCTCTCTGTGCGCTAAGAACTCGGAGTCGTGCCGGGCGACGATAAATGCGCCGCCCTCGTAATCGAGAAACAAGTTCAGCCGGGAGAGACGTTCGCCCGCAGGATTTATTTCGATTGCTGCTGTGCTCCCCCGCTTCCGCGGGAGCCCCGAATGAATAGAAACGTATCGCGTGACTATGATTTTATTACCCACCAGCCGCTTCTGGGTAATTTACCTTCCGCACGAGGAATTCTGTAATTCGTTGAGCGACTTTTGATTATTTCTGACGACCGCGCCGTTTAACCCATTTAGTCGGCTTCGACCGCGGATTGAATACACCGTGCTCTAACAAATTGCACCACTTTTCAGGGACCGCGGCAATTCTTTCGCGGATTGGTGCGTTTCTGTTGTTAATAATACCCTGTCAGCAATGGGGAGCTTGTGTTTATAATGCATACGCAATTCTGGCTTGCAACTAATTCGTCAATTTTGAATTAACATTCGAGAAACGTGGGAGCACGGTATTAACAATATTAGTTAAGTAATTAATATTTAAAATTATTGTAAATAGAGGTTGATGAAAGTGGAGGTTACATGCGTTACATATATTAATCGAATGTTGTGAAAGAAGTGAAAGTCATATCGAATGATGCGCTCGAATTACTGTGATATTTTAATCTTATATTGTTAATTAAATATTATTATCAACGAGACGAATCACGGGTTACGTTTACCGCAGCGAATTCTCTCAGATTGTCCCAAAACCGATAAACAAAAAATTCGGGTGGAGGAACTATAAAAACGAATATTCCTATCTGCTCTTCCCAAATTGTCCATTTTCGCTCGCAAACACTCGGGACTTTTTCAGAGAATTTACTGTATATTGTTTTCTTGTAATTAACTGGGAATGAGCCGCGAACGCGACGCGTTCCGTTTCCATTATTTCGCGCCCGCCCTCTGGCAAGCTCGATGCAGCAATTTTCCGAATAAAAAGCGGCGCCGGCCCGCGGTCCGTTTCGCGGACGACTTTCTATAAATTCTTTAATCTGCCCGAGCGCAGCACGTTGATTCCACGACAGAGAGAGAGAGACGCAGCCGCGAGGGTCTGCCTCCGCGAAAGTTATCGTTTTCATAACTCATCCCGCTCAAAGAGGGGTGGTTCCCGCCTAGGGTTGACCGACCCAATGAAAATATGTCCCTGTTACGAGAGGATTAGCGAGGATTAGCCGAAAGATTTAGAATTGTCTCGCGCCCCAGGCTCGCTGAGCGGCTAATCCGGAAATATGATCATCTTTACTCAGCATCCCCAAGACATCGATCCCGTGAAAAAAATGTGGGTAATCAGCGCACGGGGTTCCTCCATTGTGTCCGCGAATTTAATATAACCGAGAGAGAAAAATGTTGGGCGATCATTGGGGCCACCGTGCTTCGCAGAAATATCAGGTCGGTCCAAATGTTCATTTTAAACAAACAAATGCTACAGTTAATCAACACCGGTACTAACATACCAGTTAAATTATCTATTTTCTGAATTTTTATTATACAATTTCAAATCCTAGAAAAATGTTTCCATTCAAAACTTTTTACGCGAACTTCTTCATTTAAGGATACGTTATAAAAAAAAATCGCATGCGGTTTAAATAAATCTCGTCATTGTTGCAACATAATATTGTATATTGCATTCGGTAGTTCCAACGTGTATAAGAAATAAAGTGTTAGACGAACTATTTGGACGAACGAATACGACGAAAGAGAAAGTGTGCGATCAGACGGTGAACTAGAAGATCGGAATATGTACTCCCTGCTTTGTCATTTATGAAGGAGATAAAATCCGCTAACTTTCGCAGATCCGTGGCATACAGCGCGGACTTGCCAATCTCGTTAAGACAGATGGAAACAGGATAGCGTTCCGACTCATCATAAACTCTGGTTACGAGTTGTCCAAACTGCTGCCTGCATAAAGAAACGAAGGGGACACTTTTCTTATCGCGGAGCGGATGCACAATCCGTGAAACCTGCTTCTCAGCCTTTCTTCGTGCGCCCTGGAATTTCATCGGGTAACTGAAACTGTAGGTCGGGAAATCTCCGAGCCGTAACCCTTCGAAGCTCGTGCAACTAATACCTAAAGTTGTAGACAAATCATTTCAGTTTCATAATAATTCTACCACGGTCAGAACGGCCAATCTCTGCTTATATTATTATAAATGATATCGCCAGTAGTCTCTATCTCACAATTCTACAAACTTCATGGAGAACCCTTTGCGAGAAATGCTTGATTAAATTATATTATCCGACCAAGTTCTGTCATAAAAACTTTGTAAAATCTAAATGAATTCGAACTTCTCACTTTTATGAAGTAATACGCTGTCGCTGTTCGACAGGCTTGGCGCTAAAATAATTTACATGCTTAAACATTAAACCCGGTACAAAAAAAGATTTATGCGCGGTCCTGTTCTTCCCTGTTACCAAGGGTTAACATTTCCTGCGCGTTGCCGTAATTCGGATGCTGAGGAATTACATCGAAATTCAGGCGTAGGGAAATACAACGAAAAGCGCGTTTCCGCAGTTTTGCCATTAGTTTATGGTTCCCAAGGGAATGCGAAGGGTTGCGTATGACGCTTATAAGGTTCTGTAACGAGGAGTCCGGATAATGTCGCGGCCCGAAAAGGGTTGCCGCCAAGTTATAATTGCTATATGTTAACCGAGAAGGATAGGTGGGAACGTGACAATATTTTTACAGTAGAATTTAAAACAGAAGAAGACAGGCCGGATAATTGGACTACGCCTCTATTTTCTTCTTTATTATCATTTTGATTACAATATGATAATCGAAAAGTTAAACGAATATTTTGGGGACACGGAAACATTCAATAGCACTTCTCTTTAATTAGAAAAGTTACACGATTGAAAAATGTCCCCGCCACTTTTTTACCCTCCTGGGAATACCTAAATAATTCAGTGATTTATGGATAAAAATTAATGCCATTAGTTTGAAAATGTTCGTTGTGATATTTCACAGCGATTTAATATTAGAGTTTATCATAATTGTTCCTAAATGTTATTTTAAATAAGAAATCTAGATAAGCAGCGAAGCATAGTGGAAAAACGCTCAAACTATTCACGAAAATTATCTACATATAATAACTTGTAGGAGTGAAGATGGCGCTATTATGCTGAATCTATGGAATTGTATCTATAAATAAATTAATTAATATTGATGTTTATATGCACGTCTATCAATGAAATTATTTAAAAATATTTTTAATTTCAATATTTTCGACGAAAATCATTATATTAATAAATAAATTAAACTTTTTGAGATATTTACAATGGCGTTTATACAGATTATTTTACAGTATTTTGAGAAATGAAAATTGATGGAAAGTAAGAAAAAAAAATATAGAGGTAATGCAGCAACTTCATTAATAAACAATATTAAAGTTGTTGATGATATGGGACACTGATTCAATTGATAAAGTAGGAACTTACAATATCTACAGCTGGTACTTAGCCACTGAAATCTAATTTAACGCTACCACACGTAGCGAGTAAATGTTATCGACTACTGATACTTTCTCAGGCACATTCGGCAGCACGATATCGTAATACATAGAGTACATTTAATCTGTTGCTAAATTTGTCTACTAGCCTGAACGTTTTGTCACAGATAAGGTATAGAAGTAAACTGGACATCACGACACATTTTATGATTTGGAAGCCTCACATTCATACGACGAATATATTTTTTTGGGTAATTTTGAACTTATTCCAGTATTCGGCGAATTTTCATGCGGCATGGCGATTCACATGTAGGTTGTTCTCGTAGCTGTTTATAGGATGTAAGACATCCTGTCACAGGACTATAAAGCAGCTGCTTCCTATCATCAAGTAATGAGTACAGTGATCAGAGACAATCCTTTGAGTGGTACCCTTTTTTCGATTCATTTTTTACAACACGTATTTGTCATAACATGAATATAATAACCATGACGAATCCTGGTTCGTTCTGACTCTGAATGTCCAGCCACAGTAACTTCAAGTGGTGGGATGTAATCGATGTAATTTTCGATTTCCAATCAATCTGGAACTCACGCGGTAACATTGTATTTTGATTTTTAAAACCGACAACGTTGTAAAATAGAAACGAAATTTCTGTTCTGCAATCGCACGTAGTACACTAGCTGACTGTTTAGGCAGAGTGTATAAGGAAACCTCTCGTTTTTACAGTACCTGCAATGACATTACTTTCATATTTCAAAGAGCAAACTATTCGTGCCAGATTTCAACATTGAATGTTATAACAAAATTGATAAGAATCGCCACGTTATTTATCAATACTCAAATTTACTTCATGAAACGCACATGAAAATGTTTCCTATTTGTTTATAAACTAACAAGTATAGAGTATTCATTGTTTCCGACACAATATATGAAATTTAACCGAACTTGAGTATTTTTATTTATTGTTGTTTGATATATTAATTAATAGCTACCTAGATTTGTTCTATGCTTCTGAAAATGATTTTTTCTTTGGATTGTTATAAAAACTTTTCAATCGCTGTAACCAATTGTCCCATTTTCTTTGCAATAATTGATCTTCTATCTCGTAGACACTTGCATCTTCACCATTCGTATAAGCAATCACGATCAAACCTTTAGTCACCTGAAACAATTATGTGCAACTTTATGTTTTCGTTTGAAAACGCAGCACTCACCTTTTAAATGATTCGCATAACAAGAAATTGTGAATTGCTGAAAAATAGCTGACTAATTACCATGTAAGGGAGTAGATGAGAAGCGTTGACGGCACCGATGTAAGCGGAGATTTGAATAGGTGCGTCATGAGTTGATGCTAAAGTTGGTCGTTTTTTGTCTGATTTTTTCCAATCGATTACACACAGCTCATCTCTGTGTACATAGATTTTAGATGCAATTAATTTTTGCAGGACGAACATAGGTCACTCGAATCCCAGTTCTTATACCAACAAAACTTTGTTTATGTGAGATTTTACTATAACTCAAAAATAACACGTATATAAAGGGTCAAAAATCAATTCACTCAAATGTGCAACAAACTTAATCTGTTTTACCTATAAACTGCGATGCAATCCACGAAGCCATAGTACATCAAATTTGGATGAGTTACACAAGCTTCTAGCTTTTGGGGATATATTTGAGATAAAAATGGTTTGACGCTTTTGTATGCTAACTCAATTTCTGGATACAATGGAACATCCTTGTGTTCTAGCTGGTTCTGTATGTAACGGTGTAGTAGTTTACCAGTTCTCCGTAGCTCTAAAAAATGAATAAATTAGAATTAATACTACTAAATATTCTGGACAAATCAAACATGACGTATACCTTTGGTATAATTGAAAAACTGTTCGTATCCAATGTCTTCGATCATTCTTTTCTGCCATGATTCCAAAGCATCTTTTGATTCTTCGGGCATTGTCTCACGTAGAATTTCAGATACGCTTGGGATCAATGACTGTTTTTTGTTTTTCATGAGGCTTGCAATGATGTCTGGAGATCCAACAATGGGATATGAAGTAATTGTTTCAGTATTAAATACAAACGGTGTCTTGTCATTATCTCGAAGTTGTACATAACTGGAGCTGCTTGTATCGTACTTCTTTTCTACCAACATTTTAAAATATAATACACGTTTCTCCAATCTGTTTTAATAGAAAATCTATCACAATCTCTTTACCTGTCGTTAATGTATTTATAGGTATTGTTTTTTCTATAGCGGCACTATTTGATACTGTAACTGTTTCTTCCTTAATTCGTTTATCTTCTATTTCATGTTTAATATTCTCTTGGCACTTCTTTATGGGCTCTGTTCCTACTTTAAGAGGTATACTAATCTGAGAACTTGTAGTTAGTATATTGTCACAACACTGTGCATTGACATGTGTATCCCTTATGTTACCTTTGTATTCAATTTCTAATACCTCCTCCTCAACCTTTACTTTTAATTTCTGAAATATGGTATTTGTAAACGACAGATTTCGACCGCATTGCCGAGAACTACAACCGATATTAAAACGGTAAATATGTAGGGAACAAAGTAGATGTTTTTTGTTAAACATCGTGCAACAGACATGCGTAAAAGTGATTAAATTAATAATCTATTCAATTCGGCTAAACAGAGCTCGTTTCATCTGACGATACACAACATCTCTAAATTATACAATTTTAAAATTAATATATCAAGGTTATGTTTTGAGAGGTCTTGAAGCACTTGAACAGTGTAAGACTCACACGACCAGATATCAACAAAAAATCGTGGCAAATTCGATAGTTACTGCATTCGATTTTATCGAAGCAAGTAAAACGCGCGCATCGCTCACGATTCAAAAAGAAAATCTCACATTATAAATATTACTTTCGTGACGTTCATAATTCTTTAAATTGTGAAACTCTATTGTTTATTCAAAAATAATTAAATTTTTAAAACATCGAAGTATATTTATGAAGAATTAGGTTTCGCTAAAATTTTGCATTATAAGTAGATTTATGCTCATGTAAATGGAATTGTATGATGTTTTAAAAGGTGTTCAATTAATTTAAAAAAGATTAATAAGACAGTAAATTTTATGTAATGTGTTCAGAACTGACCAATCTTATAACTTCGATGGTACAAGTGGCAAACATTTTAGCGAAAGTTATTATACAGGATGTCTCAAAAATGTCTTACCACCAGAAAATTAGGGGCACTTGAGATCATTTGAAGTAACTTTTCCCATTGCAAAAATTCCATCCGCGACATCGTTAACGAATTATTAACGAAAAATACTGACCAATGAGAGGCGAGCTTGGTTGGCGCAAAGCGGTCGAGCCAACAAGCAGACCAAGCCCAGTTCCACTGATTGGCTGAACTGCTTAACGCAAGGCGAGCTCGTCTTTTATTGGTTAGTGTTTTTTTGTTAATAACTCGTAAACAAAGTGCAGCGGATTGCATTTTCGCTAAGGAAGAAATAACTTCAGAATAATTTCCGAATTATAAGACACTTTTGGGACACCCTGTATTTTTACACCTATCATAAGAAATATCTTGCAAGATTTAAATCAATTCAATCATACCATTTTTATAAAGCTACAAATATGTATCACTGAATTGGGACTTGAGTTAGTTATAATGACAAACTTCTTTTGTTTGTAAAAAGAAAGATGTCACGTTTTTTAAATGTTTTATTGCAGCCTAAAACGAAAATTTTATTGAAATCGGTTAATGTTTATGGTGACGTCTGTTTCAAGCCTGCAGTTATATAAATATATGTAAATGTATATTAAATATACATCTAATGTATAAACATTAATATATATAATTATAACTTAATTTAAATTTAATTTAATTATATAATTTATATATAATTTTTAATAAGTATAAACATTAATAATATAAATACATTAAATATACATTTCAATGTATATTAAATACAATAAAACAATATACATATAAATTACTGAGATCTTTTTGGAGTCACTGCCAGTGTCTTCGTACTGATAATTACTATCCAGCAATGATTTAATGGATGGAATAGAGGACAGTGAAATAAGAGAGCGACGATCTTATGATCTGAAAGAGACGCTTCTGTAATCAGAGATCATGAATCGGACGATATGTCTAAAGTGCGTGATTAATCACCATCGAGTATCCCTCGTATCCTGCAGTGTACAAACTCAGCAGTTCAATGACCACCTCTTTGTGTGACCTCATCATTATGATAATTATAGAGTCCCTCGCATACGACGGTATATTGTACCACCTTGTATTGTATCTGCGTCATTAAATGTGCAATCGATTACTTACGAAACGTAGATTACGATTGTTCGTTGTTACGAGCTATATTTCGATTTACTATTTCAATTAAATTCCCGTTCAATTGATTCGAAGTGGCCTGGACTTACGCTGCGTTAAATATTTCACTACTGGTATTCGCCACGATTTGCCCGCAATAATTACCCAGGAATAACAGTATCACGTGCGCTACAATGACTAGAGCGGGCACCACTGCTTCATCGAACTTCTTCGATTCTGCGAGCGCCAGAAAAACCTGTCACACAACGAAAATAGTTTTAGTTGAGAAGAAGAACATTTACAGATTTTTCAAAACGTAATTAGTTGATAATTATAAAATAATTCGTTTTTGATAATACTTACACGACATAAATTCAAAGCGAATGAAACTATAGCCGCCAGGATCGTCAGTAGATACGACAGTCCTAAATCTTGTCTTATAATTTGGACGATGCTTCGTTTGCCAGTTAGCAACGTTCACGTGTGTATAGAGATAATAGGTGTAGATTTAATGAAACATGAAATAAACCAGCAATTAGCAACACGATGATATCGTTGCCTCGATGATGATACCAACCCGATAGCATTTAGATGCGATTTCACAGCTGGACCAATGTCGATTGGCCTTGGAATGTTCGAGTCTGCTACATCATTGATTATTTTCGAAATGTTGTAGCTGAGGGAACAAAATTTAATCGATAATTTCTTCTTACCATCAAGAGAATTTTATATTCGGTGAATGTGTAATGTTTGTCAGTGATTCTCAATGGAGGTACAATTTCTAGCTTTCCTTTGTTTAGGACGTACGCACGTTATAATAACTAACCATCACATTTTACTAGGGATTATATTCATTTATAATAAAAATAAATTGGTGATCATGAAAAAAGTTTAGAAAATCGTTAAACAAATTTCTACGATTATTGACGAATTATCATCTTACTAGGGTAGAACACCAAGGACTTAGTGTACACTAGACAAAAACTAGAATCGTGTTTTTAAATTTTACTAGTATTTGAGAGGCATTTTTTAAACTTTTATCATCAGTTGAAAAAGTTAAAAGATGAGAGTTCTTTTTATTTTTCTGTGTCGTTCCATGTAATAGCAAAATTAAAATAAAGCATTTTAATTATAATTTAATCAATTTTAATAAAGCATTAAAATTAAGCCATTTAGTTCAATCTAAAATAAGTGATATCGTTTTAAATGGTGTTCACTTATTCCTGACTGTATATTGCACGTGTAGTCGTGGAATGATGAATGAATTGATACACAAAAATATGTAGTAAGTAATCGTTGACAATATACCTAGTGACTTTAAGTAATCCACATATATGATGGCAAAGGGCACTTATCGCTAGTTCCGAACTTAATATACAATATATGCCGTACGTATATACGAATAAAACTTGTACACACACGACTGTGGTTGCCATGCCCGCCTCCTTGAAATAAAATCCGAAATAGCGAAGGTAAGCGACATGATGCTTCGGCTGTACTGTGATCAGAAGCAGCGCCAATGAAAAAGTGAATGCTGTGAAGTGTACTAATCCTAGAACCGGGAATCATGACTGAATTAACCAATCTCGTAGGAACACAAAACAATAAAGCCGTGAAGGAAAAAACTTGACCTTTTCGAAACATTTTTATACGAGTAGACTTTCTTCCTTTTTTGGACCGTTTATCTTCTATTCCGATCAAATGCTTTTCTCGTTCACGGTATTACGAAGAAGATACAATGGCCAATTGTCCTTACGCAAATAGTAGGTGAACAAGGTTCTCCCTTTCTTTAGGTACTCTTCGAATAAATCCATTTCGACCGTGCCTTTGGCTTTCACGTAATCGTTTTGAAGGACTACGAAAAGGCGCGATATCTAACGCCAAGCACAAAGAAAAACCCCATAACGTTACGGTAATGAAATCCAAACGGGCTATAAGTTATGGCACAACGGTTATGCCATAGCTTACCGTTTTGGATGCCAAGAGGAAAGACACGTTGCGCACTACGAACAATACCATTGGGCCACTAAACGACAACGTCGTTAGTAGAGTATCCACATTGAGTTCAACCGTGAGCAACGATTTATACTGAAATACATTAGACAGTTAAAAGCCTCAAACTTTAACACTAATTGTCTTGTATGATTCTCAACTCGTTTTGTGCAATTTCATTTTAACCCCTTGCATTATTATAACGAGTCAGACTCGTGATACAGATTCCATGCAAGATCTACTAAATATGAACATTATTAATTTCTTCTACATCGAGATAAAAATAGATTCTTCTGTTATTAAAGCTTAGAAACAAAAGTGCATAAAGACAGTGAAAGGAACAAAAATAGTCTGGTCCGTTTATTAAAAATATTAAGGATAAATGAGCGCTGATCAATGCAACGTGAAAAGAATCGTGGTGCGAGGGGTTAAAAACGAAGTCGTGTAACATCCCATACGGGTATTTCTATTATAAAAATTCTCGAGCATGGTTGAATAAAAACCGAATGAATTCATTGGGAACTGCAATTTCAACTTTCCAAATACAAATATTAAGTAACAAATATTAGATCATTTCCGTTACCTGCATCAACAAACTAAGCAATGCGATTACAAGATATACAATTCGTTTCGCCATCAATCTGCCATAGATCGCAGGTTCGTGCACGGGCCAGAGGCCGGTAAAGCGCAGCAAATCGTACAATTCGCTGTGAA
Source organism: Augochlora pura (assembly GCF_028453695.1). Lineage (NCBI taxonomy): Eukaryota > Metazoa > Arthropoda > Insecta > Hymenoptera > Halictidae > Augochlora > Augochlora pura. The sequence goes on along the minus strand of NC_135777.1, from coordinate 18,806,845 downwards.
TCCTCTTGAAGTCCTCCATGTTCGTCGTTTCATCCCCCTTCGCCATTTCGACCGTCTTGGCCAGCAGCAAGACGACGACTGTGCCAACTGGTGTGCTGCACAAAACTTGATCACACGCGGTACACCCATAGTTTATTCATGCGTTGCTGAAACTGACAGGTGATAAGACAGCCGTCCGGTGCACGTCTGCCATTGATACGGTCGGAAATAATTTCCGGTGTCACGTATTCCTTTCCTTGCTGAAAATTACAGCGACTCGAAATTTGAATGGCGTACAAGGCGTACGAACGGGCGGTAACGAGTACGTCAGTCACATTTTTCGCGAACGCCGGCTTGTCAAAATGACTGTCACGAAATAACGCGTTCGTAAATTATACATCGGATCAGTTGTGTATGAAAAGGTTCTCGTTAAATTTAGATAAGCTACTAGAGGCGGTCGCTCGTGCCGCGTCGGCGGACAGCAGCTTCGAAAGTTCGGATGAAAAGTCTGTCCTTCATATTTCATGGTTTGGGAATTGGGTCCATCGCGAGTGTATCCGATATGCACGTGTCACGAACCTTACCTAGGCTAGAATAATTAATCTGAGTATCAGCTGTCGAAATTGTACCATTCTCTGTTTCTCGAATTATTCATCTCACCGTCACTTTTAAATGGTTCGATAGATTGTGCCCCGCGTAAAGTGATTTATCTGTAGTGAAAATCGCACTGTACGCAACACAGTGCTCGGACAAAAAGGATTACACATTCGTTGGAAAGATACCCTGTATTGTATACTACACAATTTCATAATCGCCGATACTTTTTGATGCTGGTGTTGTTCTAATAAAGCATGTCCACGCTAACACAACATAGAGGACTTATTCTTTGCTTTTTCTTGCTGTGCGTATTCAATCTTCTTTGATCTTTACTGTTCCGAAGGGACACCGTTTTCTTCTTCGAGATAGGTTGGTGTTGCTTCACTGTGTATGTAGCATAAGTTCGTTCGCAAAACGATGACGCTTCGATCCGGAGGTAGCTTTCAGTGACTCTGGCCCCTAAAAAGTCTTTCCTCTCTTTCTTTGCTAGCTGTGCGAATGGACACGTGCACTTGTAGATCCATGGACCCTGGTTCAAACCGACGTTGCAATTAAGGTGAATCATTAACCCTTTGCACTCGAGTGGTATCTCCAAGGCGCCACTAAAATTATTCTATTGCGTTCTAAATCATTTCTATACTAACAGAGTTTATATTTAAAAAATTGTTTAAAAGTGAAACAGTTGATATGAACCACAAGAGTCGATTTTGTATGCATAAAATGCACATTGTTATATAAAATAAAAATAGTATAAGCCAGAAATGTCATTCCAGATTTCTGGTGAAAGTGGCCTCGAGTGCAAAGGGTTAAGACGAATGCGTTTCCAGTTCAAAAAAAATATCTGTCTTGTTATCTTCATTATTCGTTCGTCAATAATAATTTCTCAACTATTTAACAATTCTTATCAACAATTCTTACCGATCTTGAATTGCACATAGCTTTCTGTTGCAATTTTTGTTGAATTTTGTTTCTTGAAGTGACAATTACTGGTTCGAACAATCGGTTAATCTAATGGACGGAATATAACACGGTGAAATAAGAGAACGATGTACTCAGCATCTGAAATCGAAATCTTTGTAGTCGTAGGTCAGGATCATCGATGATCAGAGGGAAGAGAATGCGATTAATTACCATCGAGCATCCTTCGTAGCCTGCGGTGTACAAGCTCAATAATCTAAAATCGAGCGCTCTGCTACTCTTCAGCATTACGAACAAGACCAGTTTCCTCGCATTCAGAGGTGCGTAGTACCACAAAGAATTATATCTATGTTATTAAATTTTCGTAAACGGATGGAATTTCAAATAATCGAACTGCGGATCTTTATGCGGACTTCGTTTTTCATAGATATTTTTGTAAGAATTTCGGCAAGAGTGAAATTTATTAACCCCTTCCCGTGCCATTTAGCTCGACGAAACTCGGGCCCGAGCGGTCCGCATCAACGGGCGCTAAACAGACCAGACTGATGTTTGTAAACAGTCGCAATACGATCCGAAATGTAGATGCCCGCAATACCTGTGATATAGTCAATTTTACGCGATACTGAAGTTGAGGAAGTAAACTCTAATGCTTTTACGTTTATAGATATTTATTTACGTTTATAGATACCTTATTCGCTTTGCAACTGACATAAACACGTCACTATCAGAAGATTCGTTATCACGGCCTTCACTAAACACTTTTGTACCTTGCATTTTGAAGGGGTTTCTTAAATTTTAATAATTGAACTGCTTCGTAACAGCAACGATTAGAATCGTGACTAACTGTTCTGAGGTACTGAGAGGAACTAACATTCAGTCACGAGCGTAACGGGCAAAAAATCAGTCCGCGAGCTCGGCTTGTTATGTTTACGTTTGGCCCAAGTATCTGTTCGCGACTCAGTCTCGCCATATTTATGTTTGGCCCAAGTATCTGGTCGCGAGTCTGACTCGTGATATTTATGTTTTTACCAAGTATCTGTTCGTGAGTCTGACTCGCGATATTCATGTTTGGGCAAAAATCTTCATCGCGAGTCAGACTCGCTAAAGTACGGGAAGGGGTTAAAACGTTTCAGATATACCATACGTTAAGCATAAATGTTTTTACTTATTGTCGATTTCTTTTTGTTTAAGGATTTGCAGGAGATATAAATGTAGAAAACTGCGCGGTCTAGTAATAACAATTCGTTATTACTAACGTACAGACACTATTTATGGAAAAATTGAATAGTTGCAATGTAAAGTAGCATACAGATTAAAAGAATGTAAAAATATCGTTATTTTCGATCTGTTAAAATTATTTAAGAAAGGTTATTTAGTTTCTGTTTTTTCGCACGCAGATCCGCGGTTTATGTATTTGAAATTCAACGATAAATTAATATTTCATTTCGATTCACAGTGAAATAATCTTTGGATAAAAAAACTCACGCTGCGTCAAAGATTTCAAGACTGGTATTCGACACTACCTGCCCGGAATGATTAGTCAGAAACATCATTATCACATGGGTTAGAATTATTAGGAAAGGAACAACTGCTTCATCGAAGTTATGAGCGTCTGCGATCGCCAGAAATATCTGCGACATAACAATAACAGTTTCGCGATGTTTTCACTCGATCGATGAGCTCGTAAAATTTCGATTCGCCGATGCTTTATCGTCTGACTGAAAACAATACTCACGCGGCATAAATTCAGGGCAAACGAAACAACGGCCGCAACAATCGTCACCATATACGACAATCCTAAATCCTGTGCCATTGTCTCGATCATACTTCGTTGGTGGATTTTTGTGTCGATTAACAATCGGTGTGACATTCATGAATAAAATTATAAAGAAGCTATTAAATATACAATAACAATGACTATATCAATGTCTGCACGAACATACTAACTTGATAGCTTGTAAATGTAATTTCATAGCAGGCTGAATGTTTATTGTCTGTGCGGTGGTTGATTTTGCAAGATCGTTGACCGACGTTGTAATTTTGTAGCTGAAGAAACAAAAGTTAACTGATATTTCGTCTCGCTCTTCGGATGAATTTTACAACGGAAAGAATGTATAAAGTTCGACAATGTGATACAGTGGAGCGATCGTGCATTGTTTCGAACAACAAATAATCCGAAGGTACAACGAACAATGGAAATGTCGTTTGCAAGTGAAAGGAAAAATTACCACGGGAAATTGTATAGAAAAATTTGATGTGAACAAACAATTGAAGTGAAGTTAGATAAAATGCATTTTTGTGGGAACCGCGAACTTTCGTGCACTAAACTTGTTCAACTCAATTGAATTACATGCAATCCTGGAGCCGCGAACGACTCGTGGAGTGGCAAATGAATCCGTAGAACGAAAATTCATAAATATCGTTGAAAATGTACCCAGCTGTTCTAAGTATTCCGCATACATGGTGTGAACAGGCGCAAATCGATATTTCCGTGCTGAGCACGCAATATATACCAACGCAGTATACGAACATAATGTGCAAGCATACGCAGGTAGTTTTCAGATTCTCCTGCGGGTAATAAAACCCGAAATAACGAAGGTAAGTCACATGATATTTCGGCTGCGTTATTACCAGAATCATTGCTATAGCCATCGAGACCGCCGAGAAGGTAACTAGCCCTAAAATCGTGAATCACGCCTCATTATTTTTAATTTTCTACACAAACGAATCTATAAAACCGTGGAGGGAAAAATAGACGTTTTATAAACATTAAAACGTGGACAACCAGATAGTACGTTAACTCTATTTTAAATCTCTTACAGTTTTTATTGTAATACTTGATCTAATAATGTTATTTATTAATTATGTCTCGCGAACATTAAATATTTCTCCGTTCACGGTAACGAGGTAACATATTTATCAATTGTTCTTACGAAAGTAATAATAATACAAGTGTTTCGCTTTCACTATGAATTGTTGAAAGAACATCAGCTCGATTGTGTCTTTCCATTCTTCGAGATCATTTTCCATGCTTGAGAAGAGAGACCTAATCTGACACCAAATACAAAGAAAGAATCCATAAGATTACGATCTCACGGTTTAACAGCTGGCAGCAATTATATTAGAGCAATTATGTTAGATGTTTGAGCATTATTATATGAGAGTATGTTGAGATAGCCTTACTGTTGAGTTAGCCAAGAGGAAGGATACATATCGTACAAAGAACAGTACCATTGGGCCACTGAACGCCATCGTTGATACTAATTGGTCTAACGTGAATTCTATGCTGAATAACGTTGAATACTGAAACATTTTACAACTGTAATGATACCGAGCTTGCAAAGTAACCGATAAAAAGACAAAAACTATTTATTATAATACTTTATGCAAATTATTTTATCCCATTCGAATTTATTTCATGCAATTCGTTTCACGTGTTCAACTTGGGCCAGTTAGATGTGACGATTAAATTTGTTTATTCTAAGAAAACGTATATATGTCGACCGATTTATCAAAATGATTAGAGAAAGAAATAGTTATCCATATAGCCTTCGCGTTTTGCAATTAATACAGACAATTTTCATTCTGCCTAAAGATTCACAATTTAAATATAACAACAGATGCACGAATAGATATTAACAGTGTCAACGTACAATTGTTAAATATATAAATGTCGACCATTGTACAAGAATTCGAATCGTTCCGAAATGTACGTTTCATGTACGAATAACAATGAATCACTTTGATCACCTGTATCACCAAACAGAGGAACGTCGCCAGAGGGATGGCGATTCGTTTCGACATCATTTGAAAAGTATTTCCAGGTTCGTCCATGGGCCACAGCCCGGTGGCGCACAACAGATTATACAAGCCACTGTATGTCTCTTTGAACTCCTCCATCCTGGCCGGGGGTAAGACAAGAACTGAGTTGACAATTGCTAGTGAAAATTGAACCCTTTGCGGAACAGGATACTTTATGCATACTCTGTTGACAGTGACAGGTGGCAAGACAGCCGTCGGATGATTGGTACCTGTTTAATAATGAGAAACCTGTAGACACGTTAGCAATTGTCGCGCGCGAATTTTCATGAACTGGATTGAGCATGGAAAATGGCCTATTATCGTTCCGCGCGGCAGAATCGTTGACACAGCTATACATTATTTTGTCTGCTTTTAGGAGGGTAGACAGCTGCAGCTTCGTTGCAGAACTGACACGAGATGGTAGACAGAGGGTTGCAGTTCCAGTCGGTTGCAGACTCGATCGGCGAAATCCGATAAATCGACGAACAGGCCGGCGCCCGCGCGAAGGAAGTGTGCGAGCACGATGGGAAAAAATGGAAATTCGTCTTTTTACGTAACGATGCAATCGAAAACCGTCCCCTTGGCGCTCGGTAGCAGTGAAAGTCTCGCTATGGATGAAATTCGAGATGCTAATGTCGTACGGGAGATATTCCTCGGACGCCACTCTAAGGCTCATACCAGTTTGCCAGCGAGCGACACGGAAAAATCGTTTCCACATTAGGGTCACGTTAAAATCACAGGACTCATCCGCCCTCGATACATCCGATACCGTCCGTCTGCAATTAACCACAGATCTGATGCAGGTCAACCGACTATGAAAACTAGATGATCGCTGAGTTCGACACGGCATTGCAGGACAAAGTCGTATGTTCGCATCGTCTTAATCTTTTAAATCTTGAAGCGAAACTCACGATTTTCGAACGATTTTCACGTAGAATTATTTGGTATACTGTCTGTAATACAGTAGCGTATCTTTTAGCAACATTATGTCTGTTCAAATATATTCACACGATATTTAGATTTAAATGATTTAGACTTTTCGTTGCTTTTCTTATAAATTGTGCATCGATTAAAAAATTTATTCTGTTTGTAGTACGCATCAAAATGTTGTACTTCTTAATTTATAATTCTTTTTATTCTATTTATTTTTACGAAGCATCTAATGTTCAAACAAAAACCATGAAATTGGTAAATTCTACCGACTTGGTAGGTTCAGTGTTAAAAAGTACGTTTGTTAACGAGTCGTGTCTGAAAATTGAATCACTCCAAGCGATATATTTGTCTTGTCGGAAGCTAACGAAAGAAGCATTGGCAATACGAAATCGAAACGGAAAATTGGCGTTGGTCAATCCGAAATCATTGCGGCACTTCTTTAATTGGCCACCGAAAATCGAAATAGATTCTTGTCCGATTCGTTTAGATCGGCCGATCGTTTCGATTTCCCGTAAAATTTTGTTACACCCTGTCGGCGCAATCGCTTTCCAATCTTTGGAAAACATCGGAATCGTTGTTTGCTTGCGCGTGAATGGCTATTTCGTTCCTTCTATCTATCGCTAATCTTCACAATTGACCTATTTCTTTCCAACTGACTTGACAGGCCCGACGTATCCGATATCTTCGCCTGATCTCACGGGGAAATACAAAGTAAAAAGTGTTCGCGACACAGGAGCAGTGTGCGGCTGCCGTTAGAAAGGCGTGTCGGCACAGCGCGTGGCCTGCAGTTGTGTGACGCGATACACGCGAATAAATGCGAAACTAGGCTTACCCGGGATGCGGTGTCCCAGGAAATGACCGGGCCACTATAAAAGGGGGTGTATCCTGTGGTTTTTGCAACAGTTTCAATCGTGAAGCACAACGCAGTCATCATGAGAACCTTCGTAAGTGATTCGACTCGGCTGAGTTGGTCCGAGAGGACATTTTGGTACACAGATTTCAAAAGTCGATTTAATTTTCTGACAAATCAAAAGTACGACATTCAAAGAGCACACTTGTAAAATTGTATAATTGTATTTGTGAATCTATTGCAGCAGTCAGTAGCTTAATTACTTAATTTGAGCCAGTGTTGATTTATTTCGTATTATAAAATTATAAATTACTGTTTGCTCTCGAGTTATTAATTTCCTTGCATAATGTAATCTGTTATCGTAATTGTTCTTAACGGATCTGTGAGCAATATAATAATTGTCTGGCTCAAATGTGGCAAATTACGGTGAAACAGAGATTTACTTCTCACCTTAGAGGGTGTGATAGAATGAAATTAGTACAATAATATTTTTACTTCATTGCGCTGTTTCTTCAATCATTAATATCATAAATGCATAATTATTATTTTTTGTAAGCTTAAAACACTGCTGAAACAAGGGAAATGTTTCTTTCACTAACAAGAAGTATTCTTGTAGTAACAACGAACCAAAAATGTCAATTATAATTGATACAAACGTTTTTCTTGTAGCTGAGAAATTTGAATACGCTGTAAACATGTAAATCACACACATGATAATGAACATTATGTACGATGTCATATAATTTCCTTACAGATTGCTCTCGTTATCATCGCCCTGGCGTGCCCCATCTATGGCCAGGAAGAAAAGCACGTCGAGAAAAGAGGCATCCTCCTCGGAGGACACGGATCCGCCGGCCTAAGCTCCGGTGGTTACGGAGCAGGTGAAACGACATTTTATTCAAATATCATCACGTTATACTTAACGTCCGCCATAATACATCCAGTTTTATTAGACTCTCCAAAGCTCCATCGAATTACATCTCCGCCCTTCTCTCTTGGCGATATTGCACAGGTTTTAGGTCGATTTCATAATGTCAACGCACTGGGGCCATTTTTATGGCACAGCGCAACCGTCACTGTCTCGAAAATTGCATAATACCCAGCTGTGTTTAGCTGCTCGTGGTCAGTTCAAAGTCGACTTGAAACATTTGTGGTTTGTTAAAAGGTCCCTGGAAACATAATACTTGCCCGTTCTACTTCCTTTGTGCGATACTTCCAACGCGGTTACAGCTATTGCAACTTTGGGGACTTTTAGGTGCTACCGTTAAGATTGATTTTTTCGTAAATCTATCACCTCTCCCTAAATTTGTTTGAGAAACTCTCTGTTAGATTATTAATTACTATTGCTTTTTGGTCAGGTATTTCTGCTGGATACGGTGGTGCTCGAATCTCTGGCATCCACGGCGGCGGATTATCTGCTGGACTGTCCAGCGGATATGGCGCCGGATTGTCCAGTGGCTATGGCGGAGTGTCGGCCGGATATGGCGGCGGAATCTCTGGTGGATACGGCGGTGGAATCTCTGGCGGACGTGGATGGTAAAACGAGCAGTATTTGTTGATGCTGATACGCACTGGTGCACCTCGGAGTTCTATCATAATTTCTATAAAATACCAGTCGAACATGTAAATTTCTATATTAATATTCCAGATGTGTAATAAATTTTAATACTTTTTCATTAGCTGTTTATTTAATTTCTTTTACCCCTTATACTAGTTACTCAAGCAAAATTTTATTGGAATTTATTTGGTGTATCCCAAAATCTAATTCATTAAAATAAATTAAGTAATTTCTAAGAACAATAACGAGCAATCCTAGAAACGTCATTTTTTACCGATATAATCGGACCTCTCGCAAGTAAAAATGGCGACTACTTCATTCGCAACATTGATCATCGATTTCCGTTCAAAATCGATTAAAATAATACGTTAATATTTCCCATCGCTGTTGAAAGTCGCGAATGTGCGTTTAAAATATGGTCAAACATCCCCTTGGCTATTTTACTATTTAATTTGTTGGTGAAACTAATTGATAGAATATGAAGCAATTTTTTGAGAATAAATGTTTTGAGAAATATATATTAAGATTAAAAAATTTGCAGAAATAATTGCTCAACTATTCATAAAAATAAGTCTTTCTGTACTTCATAGATATTATTTCCACTATTCAAATGTCGCACCGCACACGCTTATTGTCTCTAAGTAATATTTAATATTCGTAGTAGGAATGAAATATATACAGAAAGTTCGCTTTCTGCTAACTCGCCTAGTTTCCGTGAACTATCGGTAATGCTGAGCGCGGTACGAAATGGTAAGTGGGCCCTAGAGCCCTAAAAAGGTAAATCTGTTTGCAATGCAAGTATAAACAATAAAACTATTTTACTATGTCTGATAAAGCGAATTAATTTATTTGTAGAATTTTTCTATGTCCAAACTTTAACTTTATCTGTCGTTCATCTGCGTTTATATTTTAAACACCATTTTAATTTACAAGAGCTGAACATTCGTTTTTTACTGCCATCTACATTTCGGAATCAAAAATTTTGGAACTACGTTGGCATAATATCAACAGCGGATAGACTTTACCTTACTTATCTATCGATGACTGTGAACACGTTTCACAAGAATGACGACACATTGAGTGTCGCTAGTACTGGAGGAAACACCTGATTTCTATATTTAACAGTTTTTGATTTTAATAAAATAGTTCGACAGTGACAGCCATGAACATTTTAACTAGAAGTATAGTCAACATAACTCGATCGTTCTTAGGAAATTCTATCGAGAGTACGTTCATTTTGTCATTATAATTCACGTTTAGTTTCATAACCTATAACCTCTTCATCTATAGTAAGGGAATGTTTTCTGTATTTTTTTATTGTCTTTTATAACTATCAGTATATCTATAATAAATTCGATGTAAATAACTTGTAAATGATATCATGATTTGTTGTAGACAACAGGCCACAATTATTACGGTTGTGTAAAAGCCCTGACGTTCAAGGTATTTATTATTTCTTTACACAGTTTAAAAATATGCTCATCGTGATAACTAATCATGAATATTTGGTTTTTATAGCTGGAAGTTTGCTAAATGCCACAAAGTCTTGCATTGGGAACTTATTTCAAGGTAATTGTACCATTAGCATACGTTAACATTAAAAGAAAGTTACAATTTACAGAGATTGATCTTTTAACTACCTAGCTGCGCCGGTCTATCTTTTGATCAATTTTGTATGAGTTTTATCAATAACACTGGGTGCAGTCTCTCTTGATAGGTTATTCTAGAATTATTCTAAACTATGCAAAATTTAAAAAGAGACATATTAAATATACAAAATTTAAAAGAGAAGTATTTTTATTGTATGATGTAAAATTGTCATTAACTTATGCCATGCATACATGTCGCCCGAACTAAGAGGTTGAAGATTACTTTCTCTAAGTACATTGCGTGTTAATAGTCTAGAATGATTTCTATGTTTGGAACAAATTTTTAAGATTAGTATTCCTTACCCATGCTCAAAGTGAATTTCTTTTTCTAGTAATGTTGATGGAATGAAAATAATGCAACAGCGTTTTTAAATTTTTATAAACTCTCCTGTATTTTGTCTATCTGCTTCTGCTATAAATACGTAAAATTCGCAATCTACCAATTACCAGACTGCGGATTTTTATGAAGTATGAAAATTGCGTTAACTGCAAGACACAAGGGTTGTATAGATATATCTAACCCCTGGCAAGAAGTTTCTGATCAGTATAAAATATTAAACAAAATATTTTGATGAGTTAAACGTAATATTTTTAAATTCTTTAAATCATTTCAATATATTGCATTTGATCTACCCATTTTTGTCATAAATACATAAAACCCGCAATATAATAAGTCATTACCCATTCATACTTTATAATTATCTACAACACTGAGCTTTTTAACACTCCTAATTAAGGTCGTAAAATACAGCTAAACATTTAACAAAAAATACCGAATTCAGGTTCGAGCAACGCAACGAGCGCCGGTGGTCCATTTACGTGAAATCGTGCGAAATTCGTCCAAGGGTTGTTTGCGTTTCCCATAAGTGCAACAAACCGGGACAATGGCCAGAAATTCAAATGACATCTCAAGTTTCCGTAAGCCTTTTCGACAGATCCGTATCTCTGCCGACCAAATGCAGCAAAAGGGGTGGCTATCGGCCTAAAAAGGGTCCACCGTCCAAGTATTCTTCTTCGCGAAAATGCGCGTGGCTCGCAAAAGCGCACGCAGCATTCGTACCTCTTTGATCCCAGCGCGACCAAAAGATCTCTCGAAATGCAAAAAGGGATCCGGCCACTCCGCAAGAAAGAACACCAATGGGGTGAACGGGCTTTTCCGTGGCCAATTCCCGAAAATCGCTGGGAATCGGAGGGGGTGACGTGTCCATTTGTGGTTGACCAGTTGTCAAAAGCGACCTGTGATGGCTACAGTAAGACTGTTATCCCCCTTTCCTCGTTTCTCGCCAACCCCATGGAAACTGTTCCTCGGACCACATCGCTGTTGTATCATATAGAGCTGCCTTACAATTTTCATTTATTTAATTATTGCGGACACGACATGTTATTTTCGCAAAATTTAAACTTTCAAAGATTCTCATCTCTTTTATTAGGAGTATTGATGTCAGTGTTTCCAACCCCTTTTTTGTAATCTTCTGCATTCTCATGAGAACTATTTCTTATAATACCACAGAAAATTCTCGGAAAATGTACTATTCAAATAGTTACTACTACGAAATTTATGACAATTGAAGCTTTCCAAATTGTTTATAATAATTATTTTCAACAGCATACCCCACTCGAATTTTTATTATGAGATATCACAAATTGCTTTCTCCATCTTTTTCATATTCTCAGATTTTACTATTTTCTTTTAAACCAGAAAATAATTTTTAAGGGATACATTCATCTCTTCCTAGTTTATACACCTACAATTGTAGAGTTTAAATTTCTTTGAGAACAAAGGAAGCTCAATATTCTTATACGTGAACTACTAAACTGTTAAACTTTATATCTTATTCAAGTTATAACTTGATTACTCGTGCAGCTTAGTTACTTCTTAATTATATAACATTTACAAGATCCTCTGTCGGACGCAACTACCGAAGATAAGACGCGGGTTTTTACCTGCGGAATTATCGCTACGTGAACGCGACAAAGGCGTAACTGCAACGTTGAAAATTTTGTGCAATGTAATCTTGCGCATTGATCTCCGAGAAAAGGGGTTGCCTTCCGTGCATAATAGGTTCTGCTGGTCTCTTGCCTTAGTTAAGTCCGAGATAGGATGGATTAGCGGTGGCAGGCATGGACATCTGTCGTATTGACGGACGGTGGTCAGCCAAATCTCGAAATGAACAACAATGGGGCAGACTCGACTAAGAGACCCCGTTTCGGACATGTATAAACCGTTCGCGAAATTGCCATGTCATCGTCGACATTTTACTTAAAATACGTGCAGGCGTCGACACGTTCATTTCGTGTCACGAATTTTCCTTGGCCAGCAAATGTCCGTTCAGGAACGTCGATTCATTCGATGTTCATTAAACAATCGTGAACGGTCGTACGTCTGTTCGTACCAGGAAAATTGAATAACATTTTAGCGTTATATGTTCGAAAGATAGAATGTTTCACTTGGTAAAGGAAATTATTTTGCACAGGAAAATCAATTTGTTTAAAAGGGTTGTTCGTGCGCAACCTTTGGTCTGATTACTAATTTCTCTGTTTGTGAAAAGCATAATTTCTGTCTTATGATCTAACACGACTGAATAAAATTTGGTAAACTTATGATAGTTATTGATAATTATTGTTACTAATAACAATAATATCACATAAAAAATATCAAAAATGATATTAATTTATATCTTATAAGAATTTTTTCGGTAGCATTTATGTTACAATTTTTATTCAAAGTATGACTAGATATAAATAAAAAACATATGTAGAGCATCCGTACTGTCTTCGTCCAAACATTCTGCCTTAAAACCTTACATATACGATAATGTTGTAAACGCAAAATTGTGAAGATATTTGCAAGATTTAACGAAGAACAATATTTTTGAAAATGTCCCACGGGTTGCGAACGATTTTTGAAAGAGTGGGTGGACAGAGGGTCGCAACAATGTTGCTTAATAAGCTTATACACGCTCGAACGAAAAAGGCCTGCCTTCGTTGGCCGGCTCGCAGATGTCAAGCGTCCGTCATATTTGATATTCCGCCGACGGGGACCCTCTTTTCTTAGGCTCGTAAGATTATTTGCGAAAGAGTTTCCAGTTTCTCTGTACCGTTACCGCGCAGTGGGCCGCCTATTTTCCCTAGACCCTTTCCAATGCGCTTGACTAGGATACAATCATCCTTGGAACTTTCTATTTCTCAATCTAGAGTCCCAGTGACAAGTCTCGACCTCCTCTTTCGTGTTTTTCGCGCAATCTTTCACGGAAAGTTGCCCGGAAAGAAAGAGCGCGTTTGGTAGAAAATATCGTCGTTTGATTGTTTTTCTGTAATTAGTTTCCTGATATTGTTCGGGTGGAAGTTGTTTAGTCCAGCTTGTCGATACAGTATATAGTCTATACATATATTGTACAGACTATATAGTCTGTAAGACATAGATATCGAGGATGTTTAGATAATGATAGACTGGTTTTCATAATCCTGTCACAAACATAATATTCATTCCAATTTCCCGATTGTAACACAAGTCATTTTGTCGTGAAATATCCTATTGCAAATCCTCTTCCGCTCTTACGAGTTTATTTAAAAATGAGTTGTCGTATGAATTGTTCACAACTATTTTAATGTAATAAAAAATCTTATTTTCTGTCATGAGCCAGATTTCCAGCAAACGAGATTTGGATCAACATTGGCAAAACTGCACCGTAACGGTAAGCCGTATAAGACGAAGGCTGCTAAAAAGAGACCACTGGATGGAAGACCATACGCGAAGGGCATAGTTATAAAAACACTCATCAGGAAACCAAAGAAGCCGAATTCTGCGAATCGAAAATGTGTCCTAGTCAGACTAAGCACTGGCAAAGAAATGACTGCTTACGTGCCCGGTATGTGTACAAAACGAAGAAGTTGTACTTTCAATTTATATTGTTCTTATTCTACGTTATTTTCGTACAGGAATCGGCCACAATCTTCAAGAACACAACGTGGTACTCTGCAGAGTGGGAAGGCTACAAGACACGCCGGGTGTTCGGATAAAATGCGTTCGTGGAAAATATGATTTACCTCATGTTATAAAACAGTCCTAAACGTTATTATCATGATTCATTATGAAATACATTCAGTAAGATTTCCCAGTTATTTTAGTTCAATTGCTGAAATCAACGATCATTTTAATTAAATTAAATCAAAATATAACAAAAATTGCAACAAGTTTCATTACATCAATTCCATATGTGTTGCTCAAATATGGTGCAATATTTAATCAGAGTATATGAAAAATCGAAACAAAACGTCATGAACAAGCGCATGATATTTTTGAGTTCCAACAGCAACATGTACACTAATGATTGATAAAGTATGAATTAATTTCATTATAAAGTCAACTCTTTAAAGACTGTAAAGAGCGAAAGATTGCGAACGTTGCCGTTGAGATTACACGCGAAAATTCTTCGTCGTTTCGCGTTTGACAGAGAATGGGAAAGAGTATTCGGGGTTACAGTTCTGGGATCCATCGGTTCACAAATTACAGCCTTTTGACACACTTTCTCAGATGAGGTGGCCATTCCCCACCGTGCGTTTACCGTTAGCTGGACCGTGCATCGGGACTCCGGAGGACACATTGTGTCCCGGTAGATCAGGATGTCACAATGCAAAAAGGGTCGTGCGGCAGAGCCCCCTTCATTGGACATTATTACGGAAGGGTTGGTCTCGGGGCCTTCCTGCATCTGCACCCTGCTTCCACCCACGTGGCCACTGGCTATTGACCATATGACATGCTGACCAACATCCCGATGTTTTGAATAGGCTGGCTCTCAACCTGGATCTTTCGCAGCGACCTTCTCTTCCGAAGCGATATACGCGATGGCGTTTCACAGTTCGACGCCAATACAGCTTTATCAGTTTTTAGAAATTTTCCAAAAGTGTAAAACCTTTGGCCCTTAGATAAGTACTTGATCTCCATTTGATCTGGCGCACCCTCTATTTACTAATGTATTTTAAATTACAATAATACATGTATAATGGTAGACATTTTTACAGTTAGAAATGTATTTCAAATCATTTATAAAAAATACATTGCACGTGTGTTATGTACAGGGTTGCTATCATTCCATTTCAATTCTAATTTTCTAGCGGCCAGTTTAAATTAGTAGACTACCAATATGAAATAGTAAAAGCAATTATAGAATTTAAAAATACTGGCACACTTCTTGTTCATTAATAATTTTCTACAAATGAAAGAAAATTTATTTGATGTCCATTTCTGTTCCAATGCTAAGCTAGAAAGTATATGTATAAGAGAACAATGAATTGAGAACCCGATCAACATCGACTCCCACCGTAACGTTAGTCTACGTTGTTCGCAATCTTACCCCAATCCCGACGAAACGGTCCAAAATTTATATCGTGTGATAAAAGTTGTGTAGATGATTGAGACACAGGGCTGCGGATCGTAAAACGGTAAAAATGTCCACGCACCGAGATTATTTTAACCCTGATGCAACGTTGGTTGGGGCCCAGGGTAAGCGCGGGAAGTGAATTTTTTACGTGAATGGTGTAAGAACGGTCGTTAACTAATTTAAAGCGAAGTCAGGCGAAGTTAATCCGTTGCGCTATAATCGAGTTTTCTGTTTCAGGCCAAGCCCACCGCCTTATCCATTCCATCCGTTGTAAAAACAAGGGTCCGAGCATTTGCGTACAATAAAAATCGGACGACGGTATTTTTGCGGAGGTCTTCTAACACGTCCCTGCGAGAATCACTCACGGAAGACCCGGTTGGCTTTTATTGCGTTAGAGTACCTGATTCGAGTAAACGTGTATTTTCGTTTACGACACCGCTCGGTCTTTATGCCGTACGCAAGAGATGCGCCCAAAGAATGGCTCTGACGATAGAACCGGTTACTTTATTACGGTTTTCCGCAATAATCACGACCTCTTTGTCGATTGCATTTCGTCCTAATAACTTGCCTTCGCTCGACTCAGCTTGTATTATCCACCCCGGGGGAATTGGCCTGCTATTCCCGGGGAAAAAATAACAACTCCGCAGACCTGGCGACGACGCTAGAAAACGGTACGCCGTGAAGTTTTTAATTGGCGTCGTTGTTTTAGAGTGAAAGGAATTTTTTGGGAAAAGGGAATGGTTATGGGGGGACGGGCAACAATGAGGCAGAGGACAGAAATGTACAGAAATCGGAAGGACAAGAACCCTCAAACAAAACAGCATGCAAACGCTTTCGAACGTCAACTCTTTACCGAGCTGCTTAGTAATCGGACACCGAGAGATCTGTTCCCGAAAGTTTTGTCCTCCGGCTGCTGTTGCTTTCCTCGTCCGGGTTTGCTGAGTTTTGCTATTTTGTGAGGCGAGGGCTGTCACTGGATTTTTCAGCGATCTCTTCTTTGCGATATAGGCTGCTCTATTTGTAAATCGGAATCGAGCGTGAGACATTTTTGACTGGCCGATGTTAGTGTCATATTCTAAACCTTTACGTTGAACTTTCTTAGATTTTTCTTGAATTAAATAAATTGCGTGCCGACAAAAATAACTTGAATTATGAAGCTGTTGTCACGTAGTTTGCCTTAGCAAACTCATAGATAAATTTAAAAAGGAACAATTTACGTTTGATACAATTTTGTGTTTTTCAACCCTTAAGTGCAGTAGTCTATATTGTTAATACAGTAATGAATTAATAAAAGGACAACAATTTTATCAACCTTAAACAAGGAACATATGTTTGGAAAAATTTTTAATGTGCAAAGACTTATACACAGTACTGCAAATTATTATGTCAATTATATAGAGGCTCAATAGTACAGTACACATTTCTTTAATTTCAAACAGTAAACATCTTTTTCAGAATCAACTCTAACACGCACAATAGTCGAGTTTCCTCTCAGGAAACAACTTTTCTCACCGATCCGGAAGGATTGGATCTTTGTATCGAATAAGACGTATCGGTAAGGTTGTTTACTGGGAAAGGTATTCACACAAACGGGAAAGCACCGCGTTTGAATGCGGTGGCCGATGAAAAGGAGAGCACTCGGCCAAGGAATAAAATTTCACTTTGAAAGATCGTACGAAAGGAGTGTCCACCAGCAGTGGTTGTGGACGAGATACGAAAGCCTCCAGGAAGAGAAAGGATTCCCGAGGGAAAAGTAGGCGTGCGCAGGAACACCGGAAATACGCAAATCTTGTATGTCTGTTGGCAAAACTTGCCCGGTGGTCTGGCTACAAGATAAATCGAAAAATAATTGCTCTTGGTGACACTCGGACGTCTTAATGCGCCTCCGGGCATTGCGTCTCTTTTTTTTCTGTAAACGTCCTGGTCACTGCGGAAGGTCTAATGTCAGTCATGGGGCGTCTAAACGCTCACGACCGCCCGCCATGACTCCCTTCAGATCGTAGTAATTTGTATGCACCGTAGCACCGGAAACATTTTTCCATCAACCTTCCCAGCGTATTTTCGAAATTTAAAAATTGTGTAAATAATAATAATTAAATAAATAAAGTAAATAATCGTGTAAATTGACATCAATTTTGTATGCCTTTGTCGATTACGGTGGGTCTAGTTTCTATAGAAAGTTCTTCGAGGATTATTCTAGAATTCTACGAAATTGACTAATGTTTCATGAACAATTAAACGTAAATCGTAAAAGGGTTGTAAACTGCAAAGTTGCACGTAAAGGATTCGTAACTGTAACAATGAACTCGGAACAAGTATATTGTCGGGCTTTGGCATGAGGTTGTATTCGCGAGCGGGGGAAATACCGATTGCTGTGTTATTGCTATAGGGTAACTATACCTTTTACCTGCTATCGTCGTCATAACGCTGGCCATACTGACCGCTTAATGTGAAGCAAAACCACTCCGCCTTTTCAACAAATGCCACACAATGTCCTCTCGAGAGTTGATATCGTTCCGAATATTTCTTTTTCGCATTAAATGTACTAGCTTTTTATTTTTAACGCAGATCTCATCAGCTGAGACGATCGGGACAGTAGCTGCACATAGTTTTTTGGTTTAACTTTATGTAATTCCTGTTCTTTTAAAAACTCGGAAAAGTAAAAGCTGTTATTATAGGATGCCGAGCAATACTTGCCAAAGTCTCCGGAATATATACGCATGTCAATTGTTGATATTTTTTGCACAGAATTTGTGTCGATCGCGCTAGAAATCCATCCAATTACCAAGTTCGGTTACCAGTTTACTGTCTCATAAATATTTCCTTAACAAAGGTTTAGAGGTCGATGATACATCACCGGAGATCCGTAAGAGACAACCATATTGGTATTATACGTAGACCGCAAATGACAACATTATGCGAGGCCGATTTTACGACGTATCACCGTTATGATGTGTGACGGCGTTGCATATGATTACATTACATAGCTATTACGTTCGATTTAAAAAAAAAAACTAAAAAAGTCGATTCAATATATTTGAAACATAAAAGTGGTTTCCATTTACTGAAGATGGAAGACTTAGAAGATAAATTAATAAATTGTAGTGTAAAGCATGTTAAACAAAGTCGTAATGGTGAATATATAGTAATTAGAGAATCGATAAAGTAAGATATACTGTGAAACTGTTTTTGTATGTATTCTGAATTAAATTTAAAAAAAAAAACAGGTTCATCAAAAATTTTTTCTTTTCTTAATCGCATTTTCTAAGTTAAGAAACTGCTCGATTCAATGTCATTAATTCGATTTTTACTTCTACTTTTGCAATCCGAAAGCACAGTTCGGTACTGATACAACTGTTAATTGTGGAAATATATATTGCATACTAAAAATAGAATTTAACGCATGACAATTAGTTGATCGAATTTAAAATGAACGTTTAAAAGCAATGAGCTAATTCTAAATATATTCAAAATCTGAATCGATTTACAAAGATCGGATAAAAGTCTAGGAAAATCTGTAAGTTCCGCAATGTAATGGCGATGATACGAATTGTATGGGTTCCTGCGCCTCCTCGAGAATGACAGAAAAGTCTGCGCCTTTCCCGATGAGTTTCGTACGGAGACGGATCGACGGCAATTCGAGCGATTTCATCGACGCGTGAATTGAGACGTTTCCACGGCAAATCATCGCGTGGATTTTGCGTCGCGTACCGTTACATCGTTTGTGCGCACTTTTGTGGGTCCGTGGCAGATGGGAATGCGCGCAGGGCATTCATCTGCCGGCGACCACGGGAAAAATCGCAAATAACGGGTTGCGGTTGTCCCTGCACCATAGAAATCTGGGTTATGTGGCCAAAAGAGCAAAAATTTGTATACACAGAAAGGAGGCGGTGCGGGTGAATTGAGCGCTTCGGGGAGGTTTTCTATGGGGAGCGCGGCGCTTTAACGGTGCCGGAGCGAATGACTAAATTTGGCGTGATCGCGGCACGAAGACATAATGAGACGTCCCCGCTGTCGTGCATAACAGTACCTTCGGCCCTTTCCTACTTTCTCACACTATAATCTTCTCTGTATTTCGAGAATTTCGAATGACCCATCACGGGTAACGTCCTCCTGAAAAATGATTTCCACCGTTCCCATAACGAAACATAACAAGATCCTATTACAGTAAATTCTGTCCAATTATCCCGAAGCTCGTGAACGAAAGTAAACAATCGGCTTACTGCTTAGCGAAATCGTTTTTATTTAATTCCGGATCACACGTTAAGTTTAGACAAAACTCGAGTACACAATGGCCTAACTGAAGAATAGAAGGCTGAAATAAATCTGTTTAGAATGATGGCATTACGGTGACGGATCGCATACTTTTTCGAAAGGTAAATTGGCTCGAGACAATGCAGATCGATGGCGCTTTGCACGGTTAAAACGATTATTGTAAAACTCTTAACAATTGTTCGATTGGAACGGCGAACGGGGCTCTGGCAACCTCGGTCCACCGCGGAACTTGCTTCTGAATTCCGTAGCCGAGAGAACATGGGGTAATCTATTCAATCCAGTTATAGATTTAAACTTCAAACAAATATCCTTACGAGGACATAAAGTCAAGACTTTAATGTTTTCCGCGCGACTGGATCTGACCTGCAACCCTTGACAGTCGTCTTACCGTTGCTTCAACATCGTGAGCTATAAGCGGAATCGTTTCTTTGTCTTGTCGTCGTTCCTTTCACTTTTTCCCCATAGTAGCACGAAACTATCCACAGTACTCTTGAAAAGCTTAATATTTTTCTAGTTGTGCTAGAAACCATATTTCTGATTGCAGAGATACGAATAAAGTACAATTCATTGATACGAGGTACAGGACGAGAAAAAGTTATTACCTTGTACGATTATTTCTAAAATAACTGTGAGAAATTAATAAAATAACTTAATCGTCTATAATTGAATATTTTGTATGCCATTTTATTTTTTCTGTTACTTCATTAATATTAAATTAAAAAGTACCTTGCTTGAAGAATCATATAAGAACAGTCATAAAGGATAGACAATTCTTGAATTTCTTGAATTGTTTAGTGAAAGGATTAGGACGTCAGTGCACTTAACATTAACGCTGCAAATTCTATACCTTCTTATTGTTGCCGCAGCGCCCCGTACCCTGCGTTTTACCCCTAGGAACGCAACCGCTATAAACATACAATATAATTTGGGCATGTGCACGGGGTATCTACCGGGGAACATTGTAATTTTGAATTACGGCTACGTTGTACGCAGTGCTGTAGAGTTAGGTATTCACTGTCGTCCCGGGCTTCGGTTTTGAGGGGGCAATTTATTCAACCATCCAGTGGCAATATTATCCCGAGGCAATTTTCATACTTTCTATAAACCGTCCAACGAGTCGGGTCAATCAGCATGGACACTCGCGCCGTCGAGTTTCTCGACCATTAACGATCCACCCTGACACTACCTTAGATAAACAATTGTTGCAATCGTCAGCATCGATGATGCAATATCCCATTACGCTCAAATTTGTTTACTCGTACGGATGCTTGGTATTAAAAATAAAAATTCGAAGCGATTTTCCAACGCAACGAGAGAAAGAAACTCGTCTGAAGCGAATATACCGAAAGATATTTAGTTGTCGTCTGTGGTTTGCACATTCGTCGAAATCGAGCCATTAGTTCCGGCCTGACGGAATGAAAATGACCATGTGTTGTTCATCCGTAATGAGCTGAGGAGAAGATCCATTAATGGCAACCAGGTTCGAGATGGAAGCGCAAGCTGCTCGAGGGCTCGGCTTTCACTCTGCGAGAAGACCGTCTGACAAATTTCGTAAATTCTACTCGATCGCGGCACTTTCACCAGGTAATTTATGGGCATTGCACGCAAATTCCGCAACGTCCCCCCGATTCCCTTCTTTCTTGGTCATAAATCATGCGTCACACGCCAGAAACAACGAAACGTGAAGGAAAGGGTCACGAAAGGGTTATGCGACAATTCTATGAACGCCGTAGCCAGGGAAGTTCGGTGGTGCAGGAAAGGACAATCCCCACGGCTACGAAATGTCCGGTTCTGGTGAACTTACCGGTGCTGTTACCGACAAGTTACCTCGCGCCCGGATTACGTCGACGGACTTAACCGGACTAACTGTTTAAAAGGATTCACTTTAAAAACCATGGACCAGTCGCCACCGCTGAGTGGATTAATTTAGCAAGATCCGTTTATCTCGAGACAAGTACATGGTTAAATCAGATCGTAAACCTGACAAACGTTTAAACTTACCGTTACAGGTAGAATAATGAAGTTCCAAGTAGCGCGAACTGTAAATCTAGTCATGACACCGAATTACCTGACAGGAAATGTATTGTTCAATACACGGGTACACGCTAATTGCGATCAATCTAGGTATGGATCTATTTATAACAGGACTATTTCTTTTAGTTCACACTATCTCAGGGGCGTACCGTAATAACAATTTCGCATAGGATTAGGGCGACGCTCGTTTCAGCAGTTTTCCATAGCTTCCATAAAGTATTATTGTTAACGAATAATTTTGTCAGCGACATCCTCTATGGGC
Source organism: Augochlora pura (assembly GCF_028453695.1). NCBI lineage: Eukaryota > Metazoa > Arthropoda > Insecta > Hymenoptera > Halictidae > Augochlora > Augochlora pura. Next base: position 18,784,608 of record NC_135777.1, on the reverse strand, counting down.
CTATTTCACCGTTTCGCACGATAATTTCGTATCGATGATAAATATGGAAAAATATGTAAAAATTTTATTAAACCCTAAAGTATGAAGTACTTCGACGATTGGATTAAAAATGGTTTTCAAGGTATATTTTTCATTTTTATCGTCGATCCGAAATTATTTCGCGGAACAGTGGAATAGTCTTATAGAAGATACCATTGACAAAAAATTCGTTAATAATAATACTTCATGTAAAATATAGAAATCTATTGAGACAGGCGTCGCCCTAATGCGACACGAATTTTATATATAACGAAAAAAGTTATTATGATACGCTCCTGAGTGGCTATAAACCGATTAAAGCAACGCAAGTGAAATGCCGCAATGATAGCCAGTAGAAGAAACCCCGTGCAATATAATTGTCCCCATCCTTGTCCTATAAAATTGGTAGTACGGACGCAGGAGTACGACTTCAAAATAATTATTATTAATAATAATAACTTATTCTACTATTCTAATACTACCACTTCTTCTATTACTTCTAATAATTTATTCTACTTACTAAATATCGGCGACGGAAAAGTTGAATCGAAATGGTTTCGATTCAACTTCCATCACGCTTCCACGGTGATTAGGATGGCCGATTTCATAGTTTTTAATTTAAAATTCATTCGAATTTTGAATATTTGTATTATAGCAAATGATTGAATAAATTAATTAATCGGAGCATATATTCTAATACTATTAGCGAAAGATCTAATTAAATTTAGGTTCGTCATCATTATGAAGCAACGCAAACCAGTTAGTGATAAAAATTATTGTTAAAAGAAGTAGATAACAATTTTAATGTTGAAAGAAATAAAGAACATCCGTAGTTAAGAAATCATATTCGAAATCTGAATAAAAAGTCTGAGAATCTTCCCTAAAGCGCAAATGAAAATGAAAATCGTCGACTCGTTTGTAAATACTGTGGTGTCCCCGCGCAATCACGGAACATAATTACGTGAGCTTGTCCTCTGGCAAACATTTTGAAAACGGGAAGAATGGCGAACGCGTGTCAGTCCCACCCCGGCCTTTTGGTCATCCTAGGTATACTCCCCACCATTTCCCAAGGAAGCCTCCTACCCCTGAGTCCTCTAAGGGTTGGCAGTATATAAGGCGAAACTGCACACCCTCCAGGTCTAAACGATTTTGGGTTTTGCTATGCGAGTACCATTTATCGAAAAACTGTACAGCCGTTGAATATTCGAAAGTGTCTCTATTGCTTGACTTCTATCGTTGACGGTTTCGAGGGACGCGTTCAAATCGTTATTACGGATCGATAATACGAAGCAGTGTTGTGATACCAGTGACCGGCACTTCACCTTGGATTAATAATTAGGTAAGAATTTGATTCCGTCCACGCCAGTCGCTTCGCGAACTCTGAAGAACACTATCTTGCGTAACTAACGGAGTTTGGGTGATCCGAACGCGTCCGAACCGATCCTGCCGATCCTTGCTACATTTAATATTAAATCAATTTGTTGCAAAAGTGTAGTTGTTAGTTTGTAAACTGTATTGACACACGTTGTTTTTCTGCGATATCGACAAACTTCGGTCATCCAGTCTACAAAACCGTTGTTGATTTTCGGAGTGTAAGTTCAGTGATCTGTATTCTTAATCTCTTTCAATTTTTACATCGTCTATTGTCCCACCCACCCGTTAGTCTAGCAATTAGTAATTGAATCAAGCAATTTAACACAGACCTCGAAATGCCTAAATGTTTAATTGTTGATTGTTATCCACAGATAACTGAGCCGCTGGTAAAGATGGAAGCACTGGATTTCTCCTTAGTGAACAAGACCTCGGCCTCATTGCCAATCCTAGACCTCTCCTGTAAGAAGACGGTCGTGCAATCATCGCAGAATGCAGCATCCTGTGGTTTAAGCCCGAGGTCACCAGTACCCAGTAGCGAGAAGCCGCCGGAAGGTACACGATTCCCTGGTTCCGGGCCGAAGAGTCCTTACGAAAATCGCATATATATGGTGACGCCTCCGTTGGAGACAGAATCACCTAAAAAGATGATACATGAGCCGATCTACAAGTACTTGGGCCATCCAAATGGTTTTGCGATGCTACCGGTGTCGCAACTGTTCCCAAAGAACAATTCGGTACCGCTTCCAATTGTTGAATCCTGTGCCACGTCTACGACCTCAACGACCACGCTTGAAAACGATGTGGAGATGACCTTGGAGACGGGTAAGAAGATGCCGAGACCATTCAAAGCTTACCCCAAGGACCCGCTGTCTCTTAGTATAGGCTCAGCCGAGGTAATACACGATCAGGACTCCAACGAAGCCTATTCTGAGTTTCGGAAGCGGATGCTGGAGTCTGTTAGGAAGTCAAACGAGGGCACCAACATTAAGATGAAACGTGTCGCCAAGAGCCCTACTCTGCCAACCAGTACGGTCGACGAGAAGGATGCTGCTTATTGGGAAAGAAGGCGGAAAAATAATGAAGCTGCAAAAAGATCCAGAGATGCTAGAAGAGCGAAGGAGGACGAAATTGCTATTAGAGCAGCTTTCCTAGAGCAAGAGAACATGAAGCTTAAATTTGAATTGGCTGCACTGAAGAATGAGACGGCGAAGCTTAGATGTATGATTTATTCGAGTTAAGATTAGTTATGTACATAGTTATACATTGTTGATTGTTAATATTCTTTAAGTTAAATTTTGTCAGATATCGCCGGTGAAAGTAATCAGATTCGCAAACTTGTAAAAATGCGAACTGTACTTCGTTCAATTAACCTACTTTATTTACACTTTGTTTTTTATTACGCGATACATTTTAGTTACGTGACGCGGACATTGTTTGATTATTTTTATCTTAACAAATCTGCATTTGTAAATTTTGGTTGCAGTTACTAAGCTTCACTCATGGGCCTGGCATTTGGTCGGAATGCACAAGGCCCATGTTCTTGTTAATTTCTATGTATCTATAGCATTCAGGCGACATTCCAAGTACGGTTGTATGTAGTGTAATATATGTATATACATTGTATAAGACGGACGTCAAGAAGACAGAGCAAATGAAAAGTAACTTGTTTGCAACAGTTACCGGTGACGAGGGTAGTACTTAATAGATCTGATATTAGCTTTGCGAAAACATAGTATGTAAGAATTATTTTATACTAATGCTGATTGTTCTTTAACTGTTAAAATATTGACTAAACGAATTTATTGAAATATATGTATATATGTGAAGTACAAATAAAGGAAATGATGAAGTTGTATAATACAAAAATACCTTAATTTACTACAGAGTAGCAATGTCAGACTTTGTTGTCAGTATTTTAATCAAAAGTGTCACGTAGGCAACGACACAGCCAAGTCCATCATATTTTCTGATTCTAGAACATTTTTTTCACTACTTTGATTTTTAGTAAGTGCCTTTGTATATGACCTTTGCACCTGTCTAGGAACAAAGACTAAAGACGATGAACTTCTATTGGACTGTACAGTAGATAACTGGTTATTGCTAACATTAGACTTTGCTGGGATAGTTTTTGCTGAAGAAGGAGGGAACATTTTAGTTTTCTGATTTTTATTCAGTTGAACCCTTTTTTGTTTTCGCTGCTCCTTCTCGTTTTCTGGCTCCTCAACTTCCATTTTGTCTTTTGATTCATTTCTTGCTGAATGAAAAGCATTGTCGTAGCGAAAACTTTTAGGAAACTTGTGGACTTTTATACAATGTTCCCTTCTCTCTATTGCATTTTTACTTTTGACATCACATTCAGAAAGATAACATTGATACTATGAAAAGGTAGAAATATTAATAAAAGCATTAATGTATGGAAGAAAATGAAAGTAATATAAATACCATTGGTTGTTTTTCAGCTAGAACTTGGAAAAAACTGTCATGATTTTCTTGAAGATGAATATCCAGCAATCTTGGATTTGGCAAAAATTTTCTACATTCTGCGCACACGTAACGATGACTGCTATTGTAGTGTACTTCATACTCTACTAGAGTTTTGAATGTGGCATCACAACCAGTGACGAGACATGAAAACTGTTTTATACTGAAATAAATAATAATATATTGCATTAGGTTACGTGATCGTTTGAAGTAATTGAGAAGAATAAATAGTGTTTATTTACAAGTCGTGATATAATTCTTCGTCGTCTTCAACAATGACACCTTTCCGCTGGAAAATCTTGCAAACCCGGTATGAATCTTCGAAGAATAGATCATTCACAGGTCTCAATCCAATACCTACGTCTTTTAAAAATTCCTCCACCTTTTCCATAGTATATTACACAGTCAAATTTATATTAAACTAAACAATAAGGTACTTGTTTAAACACTGGCTTATAATAACTCTATGCAGTAAAAGAATAACGTTCAACCGTTTTGATAACCGTTACCACAAACACCGTATTATAAAAACATTGCGACTGTAGTGTCCTCTGTTCGATGTCATGAATACTCGAATCGAGAACTATCGATACTGATATAATAGCACTACGAGAATCGAAATTTAAAATTATTATCGTCAGAAATGGTGATATTTCCTTTTTGTATAACGATGATAATACTGAATATTCAGTATTATCCACTTTTTATTATTAATCTTAATCACTTGGAGCTTCTGGTTATATTAATGTCATATATTTTTATCAGTATATTATTATAATAATTTGAATAATGAAATGGGAGAGCACAGATAATGTATTTACATAATGACTTCAGCAATTTATTCGACAAGTAAACGAGTCTTCAAATTTTCTAGAATTTCGGACATCTTGTTCTCCAGTTCGGCATGCCTCTGCATTTCGTCTCTTCTGTCCTGTAACATAATTGCAACATAATCAATTACAGAGTGTACAGCAACGTTAATGCAATATAATTTTAGAGGAATGGTAGAAGTCATTATATTTGTATTGTTGGAAGCATTATATCTTTATATATACCATTTCATAAAATCTTACAATTTTACAACATTCAAGTACCTATTTTAACAATACCATTCTAAACAAAATTCCATAAACCCACAATAGTTCTTATATTTTCATTTATGGCAACATACGTACCCGTTCATGTGGGTTACCACCAACAAATATTGACGATTCAAATAACTACAGCATATGAACGTAGTTAAAGTAATTAATTGGCCTGTTCAGTTCTACGTCTTTCTGTTCTAAACCACCCACATCGAGCTGGCCAGCCGAGTAACTTCCGGCTGCGACTTTCTCGCCTCCGTTTTCTGGTTCACTGGCATATTTCATGAAACTTTCGTCATGCCTAGCGGCGTCCTGTTGCGGCGCAGCGGCGCTAATTGATCTTCCATTCTCCACATTTTGGATCTGGTAATTCATCGCAGGAAAATGATAATATCCTGGCACTGATCTCCCAAATGAAGTAGGTGGTGCGATCTCAGGAGCCGTCATTTGAAACCCTCGTGGGCTCTGACTCCTCGTATCGGACGTCTTCATATTATTCATAGGAGGTATCCCAGTAAAATAGCTTTCTGAGACAGGCTCGATATTCCCGATGCTGCGTTTCAGCCCTTCGAATTTTTTTGGGAATGAACTCGACATTTGCTGAGCGCGTGGCAAAACTTCGATAATGGATGGACTCGTGACGCCATAGTTGTCGCTCGTAGTATACTTATAGCGTTCCCAGCGGTCTGTTGTCTCTGCACTCTGAGGAGGATGCCGAAGAAGTTGTTTCATGTCCGAAGCTTCGAATTTTTTGCGATTGTTTCTCTTTATTGGCTCAGAAGGCCTCGAAGACACTGTGCGAGGTTTAAGGCCTTCCTTGAATACCTCGTAAGAGTTGTTTCCTGAAGAAACTCGACTTCTCTGACTTGGACTCTCAGCAGTCGTGTGTCTTTCCGGTTTTCTGACCTCTTTCATTCTACCATTCCCGGATCCAATCTTGTGATCAACAACCGGAGTCTTGACGAATCTGCGTCCCAATTTCTCTGGAGCATCGTCCGTTTGGATGGTGCCATCCAGAACAAAATCAAACGGAGCTGGCCACAGCTGCAATTCCTTTTGCTCGCCTTCGTGAAGCTTCTTTGGTAACTGCCTATCTAAGATACTCGGTTTCTGCTTCAAATCTTTCTTCAGGTTCCTCGAATCTTTGCTCTGAATCTTCTTGCCGCTATCTTTGCTGGTTACCTTAACTCTACTCGGTTTCTCGATCGTAGCTACTCTGGACTTGGCTATCTTTAAGTCTTCAGGGACGGAGACGTACCTAGCGGGCACGATCAGAGGCATGAAGCTGCTGTAGTCTACTACTTCGCTCGACTTTTCACCCGACCGAGTTCGATTCCCTCCAGCTGGTAAAAATTTGTTCGGTAGCTTGACCGGCTGGTCGGGCGCGTCCTCTTCAAGGTTTTTATCATCGCCCTTCCTCTTCGTGTCCTCGTCGTCTTCCAAACTGTACTCTTCGTACTTGTTCTTCGCTGGAAGATTGATTTCCCCTTTCCTCTCACCGCTTTCGTCTTCATCCTCCTTCGAATAATCATCCTCCTTCAAGTTCTCCTTAGAATCCTGGCCGCCTGACAATGGGTACAAATTACTATCCCTAAACTGATTGAAGAAGTTAGCAAACCCGTCAGCCAATTCGCTGCTGTTAAGCAGCTCGCCGTAGCTATTCCTGAGCTCTTCAGGCCACTGGTGTTCATGATCTCCAGTGATCGGCAGGGTCTCGAACGGAATGTTCGTGTAATTATCATTGATGGGAAAATCATCCTGTTGTTTCAGCGGCTTCTGGTCCTCGTAGTCTCGACTCTCGTCATCCTCGTCCTCTTGAGACTCATCCGGTCTCTTATCTCGGTACCTTTCCGAAGAGCCGTCATCCTCCACTGAAGAATAGGTGTCACTGTAGCTGTCCTTCTCTTTATCGTTGCATTTAGAGTCCTCTTTCCCGTCATTCCAGTTGTGATCCTTGTCGTCGTCGTTTGCCTGTGTCCTGAATCGCTCCTGCTGCCTCAGTCGTTCAGCGTGCTCAGCTTGTTTGCGTTCCAGCTCAGCCAGTCTCTCCTCGTATTCCTTCTTCCACGGCGGTTCGCTCGTGGAAGCGAAACCGACCGGCGACGGCGACGATTTCACTTCTTGTCCGTTTTGAACCGGTCGACTCCCTACCGTCTGATTCGTCGAGCTCTCGTTCTTCCTATTCACCGTTTCCGGCTGTGTCTGAACGGGAACGTATCGAATAGGGACGAGCGGCGGATAGGATAGCATGATGTCCTGCGGAGGAATCTCCGGCAATGGCGGCTGCCGCATCACCGGCAGCGGGATGTTCACCTGTAACGGCTCGCGTTGGTCCAGAGACGGTGCCGTTGACGTTGGAAGGGTTGAATTCGGTGAACTCGTGGAATTGCTGGTTCCGTGGAAGATCTGCTCGTACTCTTGCAGGTGATTCTGCAAGCTGCCATTGTTGCCGAAATTTAAGACTCCGGTGAATCTGATCGTCTCCCGTTGCCTGGGCGAGGCTGTCGTCGATGAGGCAGACGCATTAACGGTCTGCTGCGTTTGATTTGTCGAGGATAACGCGATCACTGTGGGTAGCTCCGGGTTGGGCAACGAGGCTACCTGAATCGGGCTAACGTCGTAGCCGAAAACCTGCGCTAGGCCAGAAAGAATCAGACCCAAGGCTCTCTTGTCTCGCGGATTGTTCTCATCCAAGTACAGGTTGAGCCTCTGCGAGTCCAACAATTGCGCGGTGTTCAAAATTGCGGGATCTTGTCCATGGTCTTCTTCAGCGGCTAGCGAGCGCGATAACCACAGGCAACACAGAGCGTAGAAAGTCCTAAGTTTCATCGTTGATGACACTTTCTATCAGGAAGTTCGCTGGACACTTTATGCACTGATGTCGAGGGAACACTGCGCCATTTTTTTGGTCACGTTGTCTTTGAGTCGCAAACTTTTTTCGAGTCTACATTTTATGCGAATGACTGTCTCTCAGAATGGATGGCCGAGGTTCGTTTCGGATAGCTAGGCTTAGAAGAGCTTCAATGATTCCATCACGAGATAGACGTCCGCGTGATCCTCCGCGCAGCACCTTCAAACTTCGGCAGCCACCGGGAACTGTCTGCCGACTGACTCGCTCAAACGTCGTTAAACAAAGTGCCGCGAAAAGTGGGGGCGAATTTTTGCATAACCTCGGAAAGAAATGTCGAGTTTCTCCTCAATTGCACAGACCTGGCCGCTGATTTGCGACAACTGAAGCGGCACGGCGCACCGCGGGAAAGAAACGCCGCGGAATACCGCAGAATCGGAGGGCCGACGTTTCTTCGGCCGGCACAATAGATTCTAGGCTGGTTTAATTACACGCGTACTCCCGGGGACTTAATTAGAGGAAGCAACCTTAACGAAGTGAGAGCACGAGCCATCGGACAACCACTAATTACTTTCGACTTTATTGCACGCGACGCGCGACGGTTTGCCGATAATAAAAAAGATTTCAGCTAATTGTTGTAGCCTGTTGGTCACTGGATTCTTCATACAAATAGAATGTTTCGTAATAATAATTAAGCGCTTTTATATAATTAAGCGCTAATATAAGCGCTTTTTTGTATTTTACAAATTTCAATGCACACGGTCAAGTTTATACTTTCGGGTACTCGACAATTTTTTTTAATAATCTTAATTATATATAAAACAAACTATGGAATTTAATAATTATATTGCGAACTATTTGACCTGTTAAAAATATTCTCTGTCATTCGCATTGAGAAAGATGTTGAAAGAAAATTTTCGATCTCAAGGAATTGATTATTTTCTACAACATGCATCGTCTCACCCATTCATATTTGCTAAACTGCATATCTTTTTGCTGCAAACAATTTCCATTACCCAACCAAGTCATTTCTCAAGACCCGAACGTCCGAGCCAACTTTTTACCCAGCATGATTGTCAACGACAAAGAACATTGTGCAAAACTGACCGTTCTAAATCGGCACGTTTTTCTCTCGAAGACCAAGAAATTAATTTCTCTTTCATATCGCGCACCGATTCAACGACGGGGACTGCGCCGATGGTTCCGCAATATAGGAAATGAGTCGATTAACGAGAGCCACGATGAAGAATTTAATCGGCCGACGATGCGGCCGAGAGAGCAAGTGAAAATGAATGCATGATACAGGCGCGCGCGCGCACGTGAAATTGCTGGTACAATGAGACACACAGCTCTGATCAGCGCAAAATTGTTGCGAAATTGAGGATCGCTCTGACACGCAACGACAGTTCCAGTTACAGTAATCGAATCGGACTATCGGCGAATTGTTGGACAATCGGCGACGCGCCATTAGGAACAATCGGCCGGCTCAAGTTTAGGTATTCGTCGTGGCGTAGCTTTCATAAGTATGTCGATTATGTCACCTGTTCTCCACCCAGAGAAAGTTCGAACAAACGTTGTCGCGTCGCCGTCGATTTCCTGGACTGGTGTTGACAAAAACCTCCTTAAGAGGACAATCGCACCGCCGGGGCAGGGTACGCCGAGGGGAAAAAAATCCGCGGATTTAACGAAGTTTCCAGTCGCGAAACGGTCCAGGAAAAAGGGCCCCGTTTTTATGTAACCCACCAGTTCCTGCTCCCGGTCTGTCCTGACCCCGGGAATGGTGTTGCCGTTCCAAATCTTTGTCCGATCGACTGCCATGTCGGTAATTGCTTAATTACTTTGCCAAGATAATCACGGGATGCGCGAAACGCGGCAAATTGCGTGCCGCATTTGGGAACATTCTCAGGAATATTATTTTCATTATGCGCGCGTGAGACAATGCGAGATTTTAATACCGTGTCTCTCGGTGAAACAGCTTTGGAATACCGCACAGATTAGTATACAATGGCGCTGTTGCGTCGTCGACGGATATCTGAGTTTCGATGCATGTTTAACGCGTTTTTCTCTCTGTTTCGTTAAATTCTGTGAGACGAGATGCTTATTATCCGGCTGCGAGCTCCACGCACTTATAACAGGCAGGCGAAATTGAAAACAGTGTAATAACTGAAAGAAGCAAGAATGTTGGTATATTAATTTCAGCTTATTAAAATGACCACAGAGACGAATAAAATTATACCTGGCTCATGTGTATTGCAATTGATACAGGAAACTTGTATTTTAAATAGAAATCCGCAGTCTATGTATCAGTAACAATGTAAATGAAAGAGCCACGGGGAGGATTTACATCTATTAATTTAGAATTCTGCGGACGACACATTTTTCATAGCGGGCCCGTTTACGGATTTACTTCCACTTTTCACGATAAGAGATCTTTAAGTAGCAATCTGAACCTGGTAATTGGATGGAATCAGCAAAAAGCTGGAGACCTCGAAGAAGAAAATTGCCGCATAATAGGAAATTTCTCCAATTAAATACGAAACACCCAATTAGTAACCGATCAATCGCTCGTCGCAGTCGCACAAATCATAATACCGTCTAGACCGAAGCAAATTTTTCGTTATTCCGCTGCGGAATCGCATTTGAAGCAAAAGTCAAGCTACCTTCGGCTCCGGTCGGACAACAATGGGGCCAATGCGTCTGCATTTCAATTAAGGAACTTGGTTAGAACTGGCCAGAACACATGTTCCGCATACACATGTTCCCTAAGCTGAAACCAGACGAACGGATCGTCGGGGGGCTTGTTGTTACGTGGCTCGGTTACCCCGTAAATGGAAACTGTATCGGGAACCCGTCAATCGGGAGAATTAGAAAATGCTGGCGGATCTGGGGCCGGGCATACATAACGCCATCAACAATTTCCATAGGGTGGCTGGTATAAAAGAACCGTCCACCCCATGGACCACACAGTGCAACCGTGAGCCAGAGCTTAACCATGAATCTTCTGGTAAGTCGTTCTCCCGTATCAGTGCGACAGTGTTGGAACGGTTCAGTGTCGATCTGGTGATATCATGATTTACAGTCGCTGCTATTATTGGTCGTCTTCGCGTTGGGAGCGTGTGCCACGGTGCCGGAGAAGCTGACGAGTAGCAACGAGGCTCCTGAACAGGTGGCAACGGTGAATCAGGTGGCACAGGTGAATCCTCAGGAGGAGCTCGGTGATAAGAAGGTCGCCAAGAGAAGTTACGGATGGGGGCCGTGGGGCTATGGAGGAGGATATAGCTACGGATGGCCTTGGTACGTAGATCATTAACGAATCACATAAATTATGTGATCGCCACTAGAAGAATTTAGTAATTAGAACATTTGCAGCATGTTCGAATTTGTAAAATACTAAGTGTTTAGCATCAATTAACATTAGCAGCATTTTTGTTTTGTGTAAGTTCTACATATATCAAGTATGGAAATGGCACGTGCGCGCAGACTAATTATCACTATGTATGTTTCCGGTTACATGCGACGTCCTGCCGAAGAGTTATTTTAAATTTTATAAAAGCTATTGTATCGAATAATGTTAGAGTCTTTAAGGCCAGCGTCAATTTAGCATTCAATTTTAGGTATGGTTGGGGACACGGATGGTACCCTGGATGGTACCCCAGTTGGCCCTTTTTTTATGGTCACGGTTATGGCGGCTATGGTGGCGGATACCGTGGTTACGGCCATGGTGGCTGGTACAAAGGATGGTAATGGAAAGGACATTGTGTCGCCGGCTTCATAAATATATATCACTATTTCTCTGGTATTTAAAAGTTTCTGCACTAAATAATTTTTGCATTCATCGGAACTTCCGAGTTTTGTTTCAACAAGAAGATCAAACATCATGCTACTAAGACTGAACATTTTACTAAACTGTGGTACCGTGAAAGAGTATCGGGCGCTTGAAGACGTTATCATTGTTGATCCTGAATGAAATAAAGTGAAGAGTAACTCAGAACGATTGTTCGTTGTTTTCTCAGTGTATTTTTCCGGCGTTTTGTTGCTTCGCTTGCGGAAAAAGAATTGCGGAAAAAGAATTATGCGTTTGTAATATCTAGACGCAATGTTTGTGAAGATTTGCGATGGGTTAAATAAATAGTAATAAGTAAAAGGTATGAATTAATTTCCACATACCCTTAGACGTTTTCTCATGTAATTTGCCAATATTTCTTCGCACTCGGTCAGATTTTTATCTGTATCCTGTTGGAAAATATATAGTTATTACACAGTGCAAAAAAACGATAATCAGATTGTTATGAATCAACCTTCAAGATGTTCGTCAGCTCCTTGATCTTCTGTAGCTTAGCTCGCTGTTCTACCGTGGGACCATCACACACTTGTTGCGAATTTTTTGCGTACATTGCAAAGCGAGAGGAGGATCGTTTTGCTTTTTCCACTTTCGTCGCAGAAATCCATAACACTTGTCGTTCGCCGAGACATTCCGTATGCACCTGATATGCGGCATATTGTTGCCTAGAAACAAGTAAGACAACACAAGAAGTATCGGATACCTGTCATGAATTTCGGAAATAATCTTACTTTAATGTACTTCGATATCGCGAAATATAAAGATTCCATATTTGCGAATTTATGCGTGATTTTATTGCCGTTGGCTTCGACTCATCTTCGTTCATTTTTTACCCCCTGTTGTTATAAAATTATAACTTGCCCGGCACTGGCATGGAAGAAAGTTACATTACCAGAGAATAGTTCAGAAAATCTATTTTTAATAAACCATGAGCGAAATTGTTTTTGGCTCTTGCGCTGAAATTGTAGCAGTTCAAATTCATATTTGAACATAAGTTTCAATATTTAAAATTCTAGAGTCCAGGGAGAAGTTTTTCAATGATATTATTTGATCATTTTAAATATTGAAAGTTCCATAAGTAATCAGCGAAATTATTTCAAGAGAGAAACTTTATAAAATAATTTTTCTTATAGCGTTAAATATTCGTAGGTTGGACAAATTTGAATGTACTTTAGTAATCGATAGCTGCATCGATTCTTTCGTACAAAATTTCCCCGCTAGATAACGCACAATGGGATATTCTGTAGCGGACTACAGTGACCTGCATTACCTTTATTGAACATAGTGTTGTTTCTTCATTGTTAAGTTCTATATTTCATGGTTAATATTTAACTGGTACAATTGAATTTTAAGTATCCCACGTTTGTTGCTATTGGATTTTATTGTACATTTTTTTACTTAAATATGCTATTGATTTATTAATGTTTGAGATATTGTAAGATATACATTAAAAGTACATCTTTTCATTATTTCTGTTTTATTAGTTCGCCGTTATGATATTATTTCGTGTGTTAATATATCTAACTGACCACAATTAGGTAAAATAATTTAACAAAATGAACCATCCTCTCACTATTTCGTCACAGTTCATAAACGCATTGCGATTAAACAATTTAATAATGCGTAAACACATTTCAAAGTACAATTCTCACAAGTCATTTAATTAAGACAGAGCGAAATTATTATATCTCCCATTTTTTATTTCGGATAGCAAGCAACCACTTTGTAAAGTAAATTGCGCCAACGAATCAGACGAGAAATTCAAATGAATGATCGATAACATAGAAAATCCGCAAGGTCGATAACACAGGGATTTTCGAGTCTGGAGGATTTCGGGTGTCTGAGATTGGCAATGGTTGATTCCGTCACAAAGTGACGTCACAGTGGTCGGGGCTCTCGAGCGTTCCTAGCGGCAGTTCTCGAAAGTACGTTCACTCGATAGAACGACTGTCGTCTGGTGCACGACGAGCTTCAAGCAATATGGCGAAGTGTGTCATGGGCTCGGTGAGACGTAGTGCCGTTTGAAAAGATGAAAGGTTCGCGGTATGGGTTGAGAATAATGTAGCGCTATGAAGATCGTGTGAAGATTCTATTTGTGTATAAAAAAGCATCGAGCAGTTCCTTGTGATCGGGATATACAGTGCGCGTTACCGGTGTGAAATCATGGCTACGGATAAAATAAAGGTTGCCGTACGGGTCCGGCCGTTCAATCGGAGAGGTACGTATCCTTTCAAACGTCCCCGTCTATTGTCCGGGAAGGTCCAAACCGTCCGAGCACGGTCACCGTTTTCCGGAGCAGCTCCTGTTATTGCGGCGGCTCCGATTTCGAAATCCTCGATTACCATCGCCTTAGGATCGCGCGACGTTTTGACAGTGTCATTTTTTTCGTCCTCCTCGTCGCCCCGTCCGAACCAGATGGTGTTTTCACCTGCCGCGGGATATCGTGGCACGTTATCGCCTTCTATACCCTTATCTCGTTTCTTACATCGGTTGCTCGATAAAAAGGAAGCGTGGCGAAGGCGAGCACTACGGTAGCCCCCTTCGACGAGTCACATCTCTAGTGTTTACTAGTTCGGTCCGTCTCTCTTTTTCTCCCTCTCTTTCGCTCCTTTAACCGAAATACGGATTCTGGCGTGTCTGCGTCTCGGCTGTCGTCGCGTTGTCCCTGGTCCTGCCATGGTCCTCGGCGGGGACGCCGACGTGGATCCAAACGGCCGTCCGTTAAAATCACCGAATGCTGTGTCTGCGGGACGTTTCTTCCTCCTCGGATTCTCGCGCGCAGTATCTACTCGGCTGTAAACCCGCGTGACAAAGAACAAACATGTGACTAAAATGCTAGGTAGTGTGACGTTACACGACAGCGACCTTCGGACATCGGGCATCATTCGATCGGGGACACGCGTCGCACGACCGAATCCGATCGATCTGTCAGCATACGGAAATCGCGATCGATTTCGCGATGCCACGCTTCCCGATGTCAAAACGTCTCGATTGTTCCTCGGCGACTCTTCGCAAACCATAACGAACAGAGTTGTTAACACGGTGTTTCTTGGTCGGATTCGATAAATATTGAACTGGAGGCGAGCTTAATTGATGAGACGTCCCGTCTGGTTAATAGGTTCGTGTAATACGAGATGACAGTTTGTCGTTTTAGTCACCGGAGCCCATTCACAGTGTCGTTTTTATATCGTCGTAGTACTATTATCTCCCTACTACACATGCGTATATCATGTTTAGGGATTCGGAGCGATAGTCGCCGTTGAATTGTTACGCTATGGAACATAATCCTAGACAAATCCTAAATATATTTACTAGATCGAAGTATCTGTCGACTTAAGAAGATCGATTCGAGTGTACTCGGTACATCGATAGTTTTCTCGTATTTCTTATCCGATAAATGAGACTTGAACAACGAATAATTTGGACAGTAATTAGCAATCGAATGTATTCTGTATGAATGCATTTTGTGTTAATGTGTTTTTAAAAAACAATGTGCGACTTGAAATGTAACTAGGAATTATCCGGTTGGTGTTTTGAAGTCACAGCTGTTTAAATAGATATGCCGTAATCGATAATTTACCGCGATTACACGGCAGCGAGGTTGTGAACTTTGAGATACAGTCTTTTTCTGCTGATTCTACCTGCTTAGTAGAGAAAAAAGATGACATGTCTCGTTGTTTCGCGTGACACGTTTCGCATATTGACGCGTTCATGCCTGCTGCCGTCGTCGGCTGTTTTGACGTAACTCGCGAGCGAGACGGCGCGCAGCTTGTAATCGGAATACATATCGTTGGCTCGCGCGCTGATAAAGAAAACGTCATTAGCGCCGCCATTGCCATTACCGTGACTTTTACGCGCGCGGATTTCAGTGTCAACCAGCGGTTTCCGGGAAATGGGATGCTCCGATGGAATCGCGAAATTAATGATAATTAGGCACGCTTTCTCTTCGATCAACAGGATAATATTAATTATTCCAAATCACTATTATTTAACAACAGCGACGGTGCAGTTCCAGCCGTAATTTAAATGTCGCGGGGAAAATCACCGAAAAAAATATATGGTCGGTTGTAGTTAGCTCTAAACATATGTTCCTTCTCGTAAAGGACGTAACATTACCGCGGATAATAACGTCCTGCAGGGATATAATTATGTTCAATTGTAATGCCATTTTATAGTTTATTTAAAGAGTTAATTACTGAGAATATTATCTGCGTGCAAAGGGCCAATTTGATGCTAACGTTAAGTGTTTGCGAAACAATCCACTATAGAAGGATAGTCGATGTTAATTTATTTTTAATCAGAGCCAAAATTTGGCTACATTGCTTAATATATCTAAGGAAAATAGACTAATTTGTGGGCTACGGATCGGTCTGCGCAATTCGAGGCTAATCACGCCCAGAAAGCAGAAAATCACCTCGCGACCTCCCTTTGTGAGCGTTAGACGCGTCATTACGCATACAATCGGTAGTACAATGGCAACAGCGTATCGCACGTCGCTACGGTAATGTTCATTTAACCATTGTGAGAGCAACTGGTTACCTGCTTCCGCATATCCGGTACCAATTTTTCACCTTGTGGAAGGTATTACTTCGACGCATCGACTTATCACTTCAAAATAAAAATTTATGGGAAAAACTTCGAGCCATTGGCGCTTCAAACTTGCGTGAAAAATTGAATATTCGAACTTTCGCGCTGCCAAACTGACGCCATTTCAAAATAGATATTGATGCAAAAATATTTAAATATTGAAGCTCCAGACTTGTATAAAAAATGACGCGATGCATAAAAAATGACACGTCGAAGATTTAATATTAGAACTTGTAGACTAATAAAAGGAATGTCTTACCGAGTTCTAAAAATGGCTAATGTTTGCGGCTTTACAACAATGACTTCTTAAGAAAAAGTTTTCATAATTTCACCAACTGGGAAATGAAAAACAAGATACCGGCACGGTGGACTCAGTGTTAAAATATTTGCACAAAAACTTAGTTAACTTGTTCAAGTTCTTCACACATAATTTAATTTCCGGCGCAATATATTCTTAATGCTTTAGAAAATCCTTGTCCGCAAAAGGCGAAGCTCGTAACCCCGCGCGAAGAATGCAGCGTTAGCTAATAAATTCCACCGAAGAATTTCATATTAAAGTGTAAAAACTCCCAGTGAGTTCGGTCGGAAGCGCGCGTAGTCCGTTAATGAAGCGGCTGAATCGCCGGAATTTGGTTCGAATCAAGGGGGAATGCCGCAGAGGTTGCGAAACGGACACCGGAAACGAAGCTATCCGATCCAATTTTTGGTGAGGAGAACGCGGAAAATAATGTGCCGTCCTGTCGGCGTTCGTTTTCGATCGGCACGGAAATCGATGTATCGTCGGATCGGCGCGAAAATCTCGCGCAGTTTAAGGCAGCGGCACGGAGTATCGAGCGACACGTTTATTGGGCAATATTTCCCTGATTCCCCGGCGATATATCCGCGGTGCTTTGCCGGGCCGCTCGTGGCCGCATTAAAAATAAAATTACGGAAACCAGGGCCGTTCGCCGGTGTGTTTATTTTTCGTCGCCGCGGGAGCACGCCGATCGACGCGCGAAAACAAACAGAGTCACCGTGATATAAATCCGAGAATCGTACGGACGCGTGCATAGATTGTCCCCTGTTCCTGACGGAACGGTCCATTCATCGGCACGGCCCAAACAAATGGCTCGTAGCTGCGGGAGCTTACGCAAATAAACATTTTCATTGAGCAGTCGAATGGCGCTTCGATGTTACCGGATTTAAGGCGAGCTTTTGATGGTTATTTTGTAGTCGATAAAGTAAAAAATGGAGGTCGTTCTTAGGACTCGAAGACGCATTTTCTGTGTACAAGAGCTCGTATCGCGAGGACGTCGAATGGCGTCAATTTTTTAAAGATCTTGAACTGTAAACACGCGCGTTCCGAATCGTAATAAAACGTAACAGCAAATCTTGGCGGAAGTATAAAATCGTGAATGCTCATTAAAACTTTTAACAGAACCAAATAAAACGTTCGCAGTGTGTGTTCGCTTGGCACATAATGTCGGCCAAATGATGGCCGCAGCCTCTCCTCGAACAATGCCATAAACAGGTCATTGAAGTGCATCGAGTCTGCATGCGGCCGCACGTCCCGGTGTAGCAAATGCAAAAACTAAGCCCGGCCAGGGACGCTAACAAGAATGCCTCTCCCCTTTCTTGCATTCTCTGTAGCTCTCTTTCTAAATTCAAGTTCGAGTCGTTTCACCTGCGCTGCGACCCATTGCTTGGACCTCCGGCCGGGCGCGCACGTGACCTACATTTCAGTCATCATCAAATACAATCCTGGTAACGTTGTTACTGCGACGGCGGAAAGAAAATGGCAATGGGTCGGAAGGTGTGGCGGACCTTGCTTTCTTCTTTCGATTCGGCTGCCTGTTGAGTGGCTATTGTCTTTTCCGTAGCCTGTCCGGCGGAATTAGTCCGCTCCTAATTACCCATCTCCCTTGAGCACAAATTCAGCTGCTAATTACACGATGTGCGCGCACCGATCTCATCAATGTTCTTCAAACGATGTTCTGAACAAAGTATCTTGCAAATCCGTGTCTACAATCTATCACTCAAATTTGTTTTTTATTTGTTGTTATCCATTTCATCTATGCGATGTGAATTTTGTACTTCATCGCATTTCTTTTCTTTCATGTAAACCCTATATCGCAGCTGAACAGGTGCCTTTTAATTTCATACATTTATCGATTTTCCACCGTTATAATGAATAAATAAAATAAAATAATACTCGGCAAAATTCCGCGGAGAAGAAACGAACTTCGTGTACTTCCGGCGGTTTCGATATAATCCGTGTAAAGCTGGACTTTCCATGGCGTTCCGCGTATTCTATTCATGAAATTTTCTCGAAACCCCGACGGAAGCTAAATATCGAAAGCAGTAAAATCGGCGGCTAATTGGATTCATTAAAAACTAATTTCTGTAGCGTTCCTAGCGGCTACGGGTCTTGTGATCGTGGAGGAAGCGAAACGTCGACGAGCGTTAATGAAAAATTTACAAGTTTCCACGAGCGCTGCATGCGCGCGCGCGCGCCCGCGCGTGTGTCCGCGTTCATTTTCGCGTATTCATTCGTTCGCAAATTAGCGACGGGTTGCGTCGATACCGCGAATCGCTCGGCTCGAGACTATCGCGGATCCGGTGTGTATCGATACTGCGCTCGTACGCTGCCTCTCGACTCACTTTTATTTCCTTAATTATCCGCCGACGACGATTAATTATCGGGGAAAGTGCGCTTCTGGCTTTGAATAGCGGGGCCTGTTGATAATCCAAGTTATCGAGCATGGCCGCCATGCTGCGCCGAGCCAATCGACTCTAATTTCTCACCGCTGCGATTTAACCCCCTCGTTCGGTAAAGGTGACTACGGTCACCCACCGTTGACCGCTTTTTGCGACCTAACCGGCGACTGTGCGCATCGCTGGCCACCGGCCCCTGCCACGCTCACGCGAAAATATCGAAATTACTAACCGGGTTTCGACGGTAAACCTACCGCAGAATGGACCCGGTAATACAGGTATATCGCTAGGAAAGATGAAATTGTAATAATACAGTTGCAAAATACACTGTGAGATTGTTAAAATGATTGTGTCAAACTGCAGGGGTTGAAATTGACTGAACAACCCTTAACAAATCAAACGTTAGCAAATCATATAAAACAACGAATTCTATGTAATTTATTTTAAAGTTATTGAAATTATACGAATACTTTCTTGGGAAATTATTGTAGGAACTTAGTTATTCTCTCAGTTTCTCCCGTTTAAATATCTTAAATTCCATTGTATACTGTTCTATTTAATATTTCGACTACCCCTCCAACCAATCTCAAAAACTGCATAAACTCGAAGCATTATATTTAATCGAATTAAAAGTTACGTTGTACGACACGAATTACATTTCCAAAACTTTCACGTTTCACAGTTCCTAATCAAGTCAGCAAGATGTAGCAGATTTGCATAACTATGAATAAATATCTCCATCGCCCGCATGTAACAAACATGGCGTTCGAATCGTTAGGAAACCTCGGTCTCCGAACGTCTCGTCTGCCACGAGCGCATAAAAATCGTAATCCAGCGGCAATTACGATCGTTCGGGGAGCACGCGGCGCAAATGGGGGTTAAATGCAAGATCGTCGAAAGGTCTCGAAAGCCCCCAAGAAAGGCACGATCACGTAAAAACGAGAACGTTAACGAGATCCACGGGAGCGCGAGGGCTCGCGCGTGAGGATTTTCCCAGGCGTCGAGTAAACGATCGCGAAAGTTTTCGATTGTAGTGCACGCGGGGGATCGGCAGTCTTTGAACTCGCGGAAACCTTCCACGGGATCCTTGGCCCAGATTTTCGCACGTGATCGAACGCTTGGTCAGCAGTTTCATGTAATCGAGGTATCCGAATGCGCGTCGGCACACTATTTTAGCGATAGAACGCGACAACTGCGACGGATAGGCTGCTGGGGGTCCCGATGCCGGACGCATCTCCCGGACCTCGTTCGCGTTCGCAGGGTTGCATTACCGAAAGACGATACAATTTTCGACCACCGCCTTTGTCCGACGTCCGACGTCATCCGGGAATTGGATCCGCAACAAGGCGGTGGATGGATCGTAGAATTCCTTCACGGCTCCTTTGTAACCCTCCGTAGAACGTTGGGTTTTCTTCTTTCCGATCGTTATATGGAGAGGATTTTTCAGGATACGCTTCTTGCAATTCAACTCCCGTCGAAGCTACTATGCCCGATGTTTGTCGACAGTAAGCTAGAGGCTGGAATTGTGATCTTGAACTGGATGTCTTCTTATTTAACCAGTTAGTTTTTATGAGCACTTTGACGAGGGTGTAAGTCACTGTAATTGTGTATGCTTGATTTCCTTGAAATGTTGTTTCAATACAACGTTTTTGTAAAATATATGATTAATAAAGATCATCGAAGTCTGTTATCCTTGTTAACCAGTTGTTTTCCATAAATATACTCGTCATCAGTCATAAATACATTAAATCCGCAGTCTATCTAGCAAGAGGTCTTCTTATAATTATAATGATTTTGTTATCTTTTAAATCTTGCCTGTAGTCGAGCAAATAGTGAAAATCAAATAGTGAAATCTGTGACGAATTACGAGATTGAGAAGCTAATCTTTCATTTCCTGAATTAGC
Organism: Augochlora pura; assembly: GCF_028453695.1. Lineage (NCBI taxonomy): Eukaryota > Metazoa > Arthropoda > Insecta > Hymenoptera > Halictidae > Augochlora > Augochlora pura. The sequence continues at coordinate 18,763,776 of NC_135777.1, read as the reverse complement.
GATTTCGACAGAACGAAATCAATCAGTCAACGTCTTCTTATTTAATTGCCTGTACTAGAATGATTTTCTTTCTGCACGGTGTGTGGATTTAGTCTTTCCTCTGTCTCCGGACGTCGGAGAATGCCAGCTGAACATTTTATGCCATTAATCAGCGCGTGTTCCGTTACGAAAGCCGACGATTGGGAAATACCCGCGCGACACTGATTTAACACGTGCACAATGTCGGGAAAAATGGCGAGGCCGGTAAATTTCGCTGGCCGCGCGTGTTACTTGAACAATGAATAACTCAAAAACGTCATAACCGTATGTCACGAGCGGGGCTATCACAAATCGATTGATTTTGACCTCGGTCGCAACCTCGATTTTCTGCTTTTACACGTGTACACCATCCCGCTGTTTAAAAGTCTAATACCGGGAACTAAAGCCACCCATTCCGAGAGCTTTCCAATTTTTCATCCGCAGTTTCATCTTCCAATATCCTTCGTTCGATTCGTATACGAATGCTTGACAATTTAATTCGGTATCGAAATTTTTAATGGTTCTTAATTATCGACCCTCGAACGGTGGACTTAGGATCATTTATAATTTGAAATTTTTCTAAAACTTGTTTAGATTTTATATAGACCTTAATGAAACTGTTGACAAATCGTTGAGATGTCAGTTTTCCAGAAAATTTATTTCGCTATCGGGCCACGAATCGTTGTTAGTAACTGTAAAGAATCATAGGAGCCATATGCACATTTCAAATTGGCTACAGTACCGGTTCAATTACGTGCAAATGCTAACGGTAAAATTGCGAAGTCGGTCGGCTTATTACGGTAATTGAGTTAAATTTAAACGAGCACGCGTCTTGTTGAAATTCTTTTTATCCCCGGAATTACCTGTTCGCCGGTGTTGCCCTAGCCCCTCCTCCCCCCTTCCCCGCTCCTCTTGCGGTGGTTTCGTTTAATTCCCCCGCGCCGTACGTGTTCCCGTAAAATTTTTATTCCCCGATCCTGCGCCGCCCACCTCTTCGCCGCACGTTCCTTTAATTGCCTAAGCGCGTTTTTAGCTGTTTTCGCGTTTTCATCGCCTCTTTACAATTCGCTGTTACGACTTGTCCTTAATGTCTCGTTTAATTAAACCCCCCCCCTCTTAAATTCGTCGCTGTTTTAGCGATTATAGGCGCCGCTGCACGTTCTCGAGGAAATTAGAAAATCGAGCAACGCGCGGCTCACGATGTTACTTTATCCGATTCGTTCGCATTGAAAATAGAAAATCGAGAACAAAGTGAGAATCGACGGACTGAGATATTTATAATACGAAACTCCTTTTCCAGTCGGCGATGATTTATGCCGTTCGCAGAGCTCGAGGCCATTTCGGGATGGAGATTGAGGAAGGAAATAAACCAAGGCAGGGGGAACATTGACTTTGAATCGATTTAAATTGGAAATCGCCGGATTGCGAAAGTTCGTCCGCTGTTTTCGCTGATATTTTTCCATTCGCGGATGTCATTAGAAAGTTTAATCGCATTATTGAATGGAGAAGTTTCGTAATCCGCTGCCGGGGTGCACCGGGGGAGTTTAAAGAATTTATCAAGTCGGACATTCGGATGGTAAATATCCTTTCCCGCGGAGCGAGTTCCTTTGATTTTCTTTGGTCAGCGTGATGCTATAATTGGAGCCGGGATCATTTTAATTGCGCCCTTGAGCGATCCGCGCAGACGTTCCTTCGGAACTTCGTTATTCGGCGAACGACAGCATCGCCTCGAGTGCCGTTAAAAAATAACACGGCACTTCAGCTCAAGACGGGAGCAAATATCTTCTCGGTGCAGCCGCGTTCCAAAAATACAAACAACGATTCGGGGGTTGGGAAACGTACGGCGGACCACGTTATCGGGCTCCGAAAAACGTCCCCTCTCAACGTTTCTCTAAACACGCTGCCCGGATAAAGTGATCCGCTCATTTCGACGGCTATCAGCGTTCGCAGAGAAATTGAAACAAGTATTTCCGGCAGAAATTCAGCGAAATCTCTTCATTTTGTTTTGATCTGAAGAAATGATCTGCCACACAAGAATAATTTATTCGCAAAGAAATTATACAAAGTTCGTAGAGACAGTTAATTACAAAATGAAAACAGGGCCATAAGGTGAGAAATAGAATTCTTAAAAAATATTAACGAAACAACGTTAAAAAGAAGAAAATAAGTAAATAATTTATTTCGCACAAAGTACGCTGTTTAATCGTTATTTTATGGTACACCCTTGTGTTATTACATAAAAATTCTTTACGAGATTGCTGTTGCTTCTAAGCGACGTATTTGTAAGTTCGTAATCATTAATCCTTGCTCTCTAAGCTGATAAGTCGACAGAAATACCAACGTATTACCTCCAACTTATTACGTTGAAGGTAAGTCTGTTCCCTGCAACTGTCCCGGTCAATTTTGATGCCTCATAAAGACCCGCAATCTAATTACACGGAAAGGGGATTACCTGCGTTAGGAATGATATCGTATCGAATCGTATCGAATCGTTTCTGAGCGGTATCGAGCGACGGGAAGTCGAGAGGCCGGCAAGGTAACCGCGCGCCACCCCGTAGGTGGATCATCGGGGGAGGATGATGGAGCGATAGTCGGTGCACGCGCTACCAGAATCACGATACACAGATCGCGACGATGATAAACGTCGTTCGGAGCCGTGGCTCGATAACTGTCAGGTTACACGCTCGACGATCGCACGTACACGAGGGGGAGGGCGGCCGGGGTTACACGTTACAAACGTGTATCGTGGGAGTGCATCAAAGCGCAGTAAAGTGGGAGGGCAGCGCGGATCGATAACGCGGGGAAGATGGTGTCCACAAAGTAGACCGACGAATTACAACGTTCATCGGCGAGAGCCGCTCGGCACCGCGCGACGAATAAACGACAGCGACGTCGTTCAATTATCGCGAATCATTAGGTCCCTCCTCTTGCTTGACGGCTCGCGATTCGCTGGGACCGATCGCTCCCGCGAAATACACCCGGTATATCCGCGGAGACAACGCTCGATTCGTCGATTATACGCTCGAGCGGATAGACATCTGCGGAGGAACACGATCGTTTGACAACGGAGAGCCGTAAATAAGGTGCGGATGATTTATCTGCGCTTTCGGTTGGCGTGTCGGTTTAGTGCGCGTGATAAGTAGACTGCGGATTCTCATGCAAATGGAGATCTTTATGCACCGGTTCGCCTACGCCGGAATCACAGACGAAATTTCGATTGTTCCGAGTGCAATGTTCGAGGCGGCATGAAATGCACGGCGGAATCCATCGCATTTTCACCTAGCACGTTTGAAAAATCGTGCGCGCTGCGCGAAATCTGCAGTCCGCTGATGAATAGACTGCGACTCTTCACGCGAGTTTCTATTTTCGTAGGTTGTTGGAGGATACAATTGAGAATGCGGGATCAATTTGGAGGTGATCGTTTCGTTCAGATATTTTTTTTCTTGCAGGCAATAAGGTTAGCAAAGATATGGAGGTCATCTTCTTGCACGCAGATAAAGTCGGACGAAAGCGAACAATATTTGTGTCAAACGCTTTGTTCGTTTTCATTGTTATTCGAACCTTATCTGCTTAAACCCTTCGGTGGAAATAACTAGTCTCTTGCAAAAATATTTTAATAATATTGGCATTACTTTATTAATCAGTTCTATTACAAATGAAATAATGTCCATATTTATATAAATACATCAAATAGAAATAGAAATGTTTTAGTTCTATTTTCTGATAATCCCTCGCATGGAGCCGCGCTAAATTAAATAAATAAAAATAAATAAATCATAAGGTGAGAGGTTAACAATGACTACTCCTTCCTTTAGTGAACTATTCCAAAGGTTTTCGTAATTCTCTTGCGACAGCATTCTTGGAAATTCCAGATGTATTCCGGCTCTCTGAATAAATAAAATTATTTTCCGTAAGTGTGGAAGACGAACCTGCAATTATCGTCCGCTTTCTTTCACGAGAAAAACATTCTAGGGCACTAAAAATATTCTTAGAGTGTCCTTTCCACCTTGTACACTCGAGAATGCCTCGTGTTCTTCGTTCAGGCTTGAGCCAACTCGGAACACCTGTCTACCTGCCACGGTAGTCTGGTCCAAAGAAAACGAAAAAGGAGTTTACTCAAGGCTCGCTTCACGAATCGGTAGCCTGCGTCGAGATTTCCTAAATAAACCGAGGGAAAACTCTGTGACAAGGAAATAGTCGTTCCTCGGCGAACGTAATCTCCGCATCGCTCTCGTTAAAGTTACTCGCGATGTTAGATTATTCACTTTGTGCAACTCGTTGGACAAGTAATCGGTAACAAGCCAAGCTGAAGAAAATAAAAATAGAAATTAGATCATACTTATTCAGAACACATGTTTGTCAACAGATTCGTTTTAAAACTTTCCTCGTACTCCGACTATTTTTTTCTTTCATTAAAATAGAACCGGTTATGCGAGAAAGTCAAAATTAGTCATTTCCTCGAGTCACACCCTGTACGTTGCGTTAAAGCAGCACTATCTCCGCCGCCGCATGATGCTGCACCTACTTTCTTATTTATCATCTTCTTTCACCTTCATCAATAAAACAGAAACCGCGTCGTCCAATGGGAGGCCTCGAAATCGCATTCACTCTCTAAAAGCGCGGCATGAATGAAGGAGCCTTTCAATTATTTCCATCATTTACATTGTATCTATAAAAATTATTCTTTCACGCTTCCATTACATTTCTCTCGCCGTGTACTCGCTGCTGTATTCGTTTCGCTTCGATTTTTTTTGTTTTACCTCTTAACAGGCTCGTAAATAAAAAATAAAGCAAAAATAAAATAAAACAGAACGAGATAGTTTATTCGAATGTTTGTTTAAACATACTCGAAACGATCGCCGCGTCGTCGTGCCGAAATCAAGATCTGAAGGCTTTGTTCCCCGTTGCCGAAGAATTCCTCCGTCGGCGGCCAATTAATACGTTCCATTAGAGGTCCGGTTTCAATTTTCATTAGTCGTTCGACGATTCCTTCGGTTCGATATCTTCCCGCCGTTTGCGGAACAGGGGCAGGCGAGTGGTTCTTTCAGTTAATTAGAGCCCGAGGACGGTTCTTTGGTTTTGTCCGTAGACCCGCGAAACGGTGTAATTTCCTTCTCCCCTCCCCTCCCCCTCCCTCCTCTCCCGTTCCGCGGCGCCGACGACCGACATTTTCCTTGTTTTTTCTTCCCTCTTTTCGGTCGAGGGTGCAGCGAAATTAAATGATTATAATTCCGTTAAACCGGAACGTTAACGGCGCACCGGCGAAAAAAAAAAATTGAGAATGTTAACGCGGATAATTTCAGGCTCCCCTGTCCCCGCGCGGATAATTCTTTTCTTGTTTGCCGCGCACGCTCGTTAGGAGGCTGCGCGAGTAATCGAGCGTTTACGGCAATCGCCGGAACAAGCTTCCGCGCTGTTTTCAATCGGCGGAAAGGCGTATTAAATTAATACATAATTTAATAACGTTACTTTTTGAAGCAATTTAAATGCCTTCTCGTCACGTAGAATTATTTAGAGCGACGGTGCCTAATATCAAACTTTTACATCGTAATTTTCGTTTAAAAATACGAAACGTAGATACACGTTTAAAAACTAAAATATATATTCTTTCGCAAGCCTCTATGTTTTTTAAATAACAATTTCTAAAGGGTTGAATATTTTTTTGGAAAAACTCGACGGAAACCGGGTACACCAATGAAAGCCTAATGGAACGGAAATCAAAATCGAGTAGCAGTTGGTCTAAAACGCGGAATCTGCGAATCAAATTTTTTGGGGCGTGATGGGGAACATTTGAACCGGCCGGTGACGTTCGGTTTTCAATTATTCGTGACCCAGAAGCTGCCGAGACGGATATAAAAAGCGTTTTAATATCGACGTCGGCGCGCTTCTTGCCCGAGGTTTCTTGCGCGGCTATTGCGCAGCAGATAAGACGTGTTCACCGTTGATCGGGATAGGCGATCCGTTCCCCACCTCCGTCGGGCTGGATCGCCGTAATCAACGCGGCGACACGTACACGCGACAAAGGCAATTAAAATGTCCGAAGGCGGCATCGGTGTGCGTGGGCACGCACGGCGAGTCGTCGCGCGCCCGCGATCGCTCGCTCGTGCGTAAGATCCTCGTCAATGAACATCGGCGATCGTGTCAATGAACGGAAATCCATAGAGATCGCGTGACTTTTTAGTATGGCAGGGTTCTACCGGCGCTGATCACCGTGATTTATGGCGCGGCAGACTCGGAAACTCTTCGATCAGTTCATAAAAACGGGACGACGATCGAGTCTGTTTGAACTTTCCTTCCTGATCGGTCTACGCTGCAAAGAAACAAATGTATTTGAATTATAGCGTGCACATATTTTTACATATTTATGCAATCGATTTATTTATTTGCGGAAGAACATTTTTGAGTGAGGGATGAAATTAAGAAAGTAAAACGTTATACGGCCATTGTAGATGCGAGCAGACATGGATGATTGATAAGAAAGAATGTGATATCATGGTAGGGCAAGTGTGGTTTGAACCATTATAACCGTTGACGTCACCTTGGCGTCATAAGCTAAGAAGCGCTATAATTTTCGATAGGAGACATATATCGAGATGCGACTTGCTCCAAAAGATAGTAAAAATATCGAATTTACGATTTTGTTAGTGTATTTTCGACTGATTTGAGTTAAGTTTGGAGATATACTCGGTTTTCCACTGACGCTGCGAGGACGAAGATGGATGCTTTGATAAAGGATTCGAAAGAATCGGCTGCGGAGGAAAACCGATCCGCGAGCACCGAGCGCATCGAGTCATGAATGAGCACAGGTTACGCGTTATCGATCCGATTGGCCGAGCAGGTTGCCGATGCGTTTGAATAAAGTTAAGGCGAGTGGTCGCTTAGCGTGGATTTACCGCCTCATGCGATTACGTATGCGCGCGGACGTTGAATGTTACGAGCGTTATGACTCGTGACTGTCGTAAGACTGTCATAAGACCTTATGCATGGCTTCTCTACATGCTCGCGCGCTCCTTCGCCCTCCTGCATTTTATACCCGCTCGAATGGATCGCATCGATCACCAACGCTGTCCACTCCTCGTTTCTTTCAATGTAGGTACATCAACTTTTTCCCAATTTTTTTTCTTCCCACCCCGTATATAGACACGCATTCCCTTCTTGTTGACCTTTTTTTTTTCCGCAAACGTAAACAGCCTTCTTGTTACCAACCTTTTTCTCTACGCGTTAACGACCGGCGTCACGCGTGACTTCGTTGTGTTCGCCGTGTTACAGCATCGTCAAGTAACAACTTGATTTTTTTCCCTCGACGTTCGCTGATTCACGTTTGTTCTCGTTGTCATTGTGTTTGTGACCGGACAGTTTGCCACCTCGACAGGGGTCCACTTGTTCGTAAATTCTGTTGATACGCCTATTCGATTAATTCTCGCGCAACGTTGCTGTTCGTTTTTGATATATATATATATATATATTTTTTTTTTCGAAGAGCGATCTGTTCTCGCGTGCCTATACGCGAACGATTTATACGCGCACAGCAAATAAAAGGAAATAACGGTAAACGGACCGAGGCTATAAAATACAAGGAAACGTGGATATTACTGAAAATGGAAACTAAAGCAATAAAATAGGAATCGACGCTACGCGTAACTCCGCGCAATTCTTGAACCGTAAAAATTGACGCAAACATTTCTGTCAACGGTTCCATTCGAGCTAAATCAATTCTGATAAAAATATTTATGTAAAAATTTGGAAACGATTGTTTCGATATTTTCGGAACAGAAGCGAAGGGAGTATGTATGTTTATAGAATCGCGCTATCGAAGAAGCTGGTTCTACGATCGATCCGCGACGACGCTTTGTTTCGATATCTCGCGTGCCGACGTGTTTATTCGCAAACAGTTGCTGCGTGATACGATTAAGCGGGGGTGTGGATGTAACCAGCGTCGCAACACGTACGGCTTCTTTTGTTTCTTGTTCGTTACGTAGTTTCATCTCTACTCTCGAAACACTATAACCACCCACGATCGATGTATAGGCATTCGTTTCTCGTGATATTCGGAGCATCGGATCTTGGCTAACTCGCCTACATTTTTTCAAATTTATTTCGACGGAGAAAGCATAGTCGGTGGGCTGAAGCAACATATTGATACTACAGTGTGATGAGACTATAAAGATCGACACGAAAAATGGCGAAATTCTAATAGGACAAGCACGGTTTACTCTTGGACTTGTTATACAAATTCTGCCGTATCGATCACAGACGATGTCAGCTTTTCTTATTAGTTATCGACAAAATCGCCCGCCGGTGTATCCGGGTCTCGCATTATTCTGCAACAGGATCTCATCATTATTCCCAAGGAACGACGGGAGATTTTCTAGTAAATCTCGGGCGTGTTCTTCGTCGATCGACAATTCATTTGGCGGTTTGCGTCGTAACGTGCTGCCTGAATAATGCCGGGCCGCTGTTCGGTTTGTTCTGGGCTTATAATTAAATAAACTCCCTCAGGTATACAATGCATATTCAGTAGTAAATCGGGTACGTCAACAGGAACGCGTGATCAAACTCCGTCCGCGACAGTTACGTTAGAACACAATCGTTTCGGACGGGTCGGGGACTTTATTGTTAAGATTTCTGCGTGTCCCCTGATACTAGAGATTAAAGCTGTAATCCTTTTTGATCTCGTTATTTATGACCTCGATGCGCTGCGCTATTGCACAGAGTTATGGTCTCTATGGCGACTTTTGCGGCGAGCTTCGAACTGCAATATTGATTTTATTTATATTAATCTTTTAGAGATTAGGAGCCATTTGTAAAAATAATTGAAACCGTAAATATCACTACGACAGATTTTCTGTTTTTTAAATCGATAAAAACTTCTGGAGGAGGCGTCAATTTACGATGTAAAAGACAGGTGTATTTTTTCGATTTCGGATTCCAGTAATTTAAGGAAGAAGGTATCATTTAGCGGAGAAACATTTTAATTCAACGGAACTAAGCATATAATCAACCGTCTCTCGGAACGGAGGTTATAAATATAGTGATGATCCAAGTGAATGTTGTAATACTCACGTTTTTTTCGATGTTGCTGTAATACTCGCTTTTTTTCCGATGCTGCGATACCCGTCCTTTTTTCCCAATGTTGGCGAAATATATATTTATAGACGACGGACGGCGCACTGCGGTCCCGCCTTGTAAATTCTGTTTATACGATCCATTATGCATGAACTCGAGATTTCATTACGCGCGCAGCGATGACCGGTTCAAGTATGAAATTTACCAGGGAAAAAGCGTCGCGAGAGTGAACTGGTTCCGCGTGGATGACGCTTAATTAAGCGACTAATTTCAACTTTCAATTTGGCTCGGCGATAAAACAATCCAATATTTATCCACAAGTTTTTACGCTTACGCCGAAAGCTACGCCATCCAATAAACTCAAACACAATCTCGATTAATTTCTCTGAATTATTCAACGATTCTTCCACGCTATCGCTCTTGCCTCTTTTCCGATAATTATCTATTTGCACGGCGATTGCTAAATTGTTTGGCAGCGATTAAAAACGATCGATTTATTAGACATCGTTTTAAGTGCCGAGTTTTACCTTACAAAAATATAGTTTTGTGATTTGAATAATTATAAAATACAAGACATGAAATCGGTCGTTTTTCCGGTGGTGTTACCCTACTGCAAAACATGATATTTCGTAGATTCCAAAGTTTTAGGCGACTCTTCTAAACGCTAGTTAATTTTTGGGCACTGTGACCGTAATTTTCAATAGCTGGGGTCGAAGTTGTACAATTTGGTGTCGCCATTGTTCGGGAATGGAGCATTTTGGGAACTTGTCCTATTACGAGCGGTTCGCGCGATTGTACGGTATTAACCCTTGTATACCGTTCGTGTAATTGTCCCGCACACAAACGAGAAAACGGTTGATCGTGTTCTAATTTTCGCGGCAGCCCGGAACACCCGCGCGCCAACCGTCGCCGACGCTGATTGGACTAACACAATTTATGTTTCAGAGCTGGAGCTCGGTACACAATGCGTCGTCGAAATGTCCGGACAGCAGACCATCTTGCAGCATCCCACCACGATGGACAAAATCGAACGGTGAGCGATGTTCTACTTTGATTTGCGCGCCGTCGAAACCCGCGGGGGTGTCGATCCGGCAATTCGTCATGATGGCTCGCGATTTTTCATGCCCAGAAAAAATTGGGGCGAGGACGTACCGCGACGTCCTACAATTAATGCCCGTCCTTCTCTTACGTTCACAGAGTCCTAAGTTATTAAAATCGAAATCGGTTGAAAATGGGTCTCAGAAGTCCTACGAGCAGTCGAAAATTTTTAATCGAAGATAACGTAGAAGATAACAAAAAAACGTGCTTGAAGAAATGCCTGATCGAATGCAATGAATAAAGATTCAGTCCTAATAAAAGTATACAAAAATTAATTGTTCGACATAGTTATGAATTAATTATAAATAATAAAACAAGTTTAATTCTATTATAGAAAGATTCACAATTTTCGAGATAACGGCTGACGTTCCATAATATCCTGTTTATGGCAGTTCCCCTCTGTAATCGGTTTTTAAAGCAGATTTGCAATGCGAACTGAATGCTGCCGAGACGGGAGATCAGTCTTTAATAATATCTCCTGTTAAATTGTATTTTATTTGCCAGTTAATAATTTGCCATTTATAATTAGCCGATAATAGCAGCACGAGAAATGTAGCGATGCCCTCGAATGCGCTCTGTCATAAAAATTTAATGACGTGCTTTCGAGCACGATGAGCGAATCCTTAGAGCAGCGCTCCCTGTTATGAAAAATAAATTTGTACCGGGGTTTACCGGGGATTATACTTTCGAAAGCTCGAAGCACAGTAGCATCGTGCTCGCGAGAAAGAACCGCGTATTAGATATTATATATTTGATATACATGTATAAATGGCCGGCGCCGACTTTCCCCGTTAACGTTTCATCCACCCTGAAAATTTTACGACCGCGAGGATCACGTGCTCCAGGAAAATGAAAATCCTGGCGAAAGTCGTGAAAAGTAGCGTATCCGCGTTTTATCATTCAATTAGCGCGCGTTTATTAAGCCGCACGCGCGCTATTATATCGACAGTGTGAACGTGGAAATGGAGATTCATTGTTCATGGGACAACCGTGACCAAATGTCTGCGTTTTAACTTCATTCGAACTAATTAACGTCGTCGCTCAATGTCGCATTGTTTCCCACATAGTTGTTCTCTGCGTGAAAATCACTTCGTCTCTCCCTATTCTCTGCGAAAAGATTCTTGAACGTGGTTTCAGCTGTTTAATTAGTCGACTCTGAGCAGCTGTTTATGGGTGAGAGAATTAGGTATCACGGAACGCGAGATCAAATATATTGTTAAATTTTTTTCAAAAGAACAGGATGTCTCAGCTAAGGAAGGCCGCCTACGCTCTAATTATTCTACCTATAATTATTCACGACACTGTATTTCGTTGAAAAGGTCGTGCAGTTAGACGAGAAAAAGCGAGAACATTGAACTTAAAAATTTCGCTCGAAGTTTCAACCACGGTCGTTTAACCGCTCCGATAGGTTTAGTGTTAAGGTCCCCGTAATTAATTCCAGCATGTTAACGTGCTCCTGTCGATAGGACACGCTTGTAAGTTCAAGGACGAAACCCGCAATGTAATTATTAATTTACAACTGGAATCCACGCGTCGACGTGGACAAGCTCGCCGCGTATCGCCTCGTACGCCCGATAATTAAAGCGCACGGCTTTATCGCAAAGGCTGATAACGATTGCTGCGATGTTCGAGCTGTCCATGGAACGCGGCGGAAAATTTGCGAAACACCGCCGATACTCTCTCGTCTCTTCTCCCCGGCGCCGCCATATTGGATCGCTACGAACGAACGCGACGAAGAAGCTGGCTTTACACGAAATTTCTTCGTTGATATCGGTTGCAACGTTCATTTCCCTAACGAAACTCGAGCGCAATTATACCCGTTGTTGCTGAAATTAAAAGTTTCGGACGCTTCACGCTGAGGAGCCTCGGCGAAAATAGCTTTTGCTTTCGAACTACTTTATTTAATCAAAAAGTTTCGAGCGCGCCGCGATTTCGAGGTGAATGGATTGTTCTTTTCGCGAATCAATGCTATCCACTGTGCATGCGACGATAGTCTTGACGTATTCGTTTGTCTTTTCGGACTTACATGTGAACGCACATGCAATTGTTATAATATTCTTTTTGATGATATTTTCTTCTTAAAATAAAAAAAAAATATTCATCGTCTATAATGTCCATTCCAGTTATAAGAGCCTTCACAGAATAAATTTACTTTATTCCGATGTACGCTTGAATTGAGAAATCCATTAAATCATCGTTTTCAGAAGGACCGGGTTGCTAAATAATATTTTCGAAAGTTTCCCCGCGGACTTTGTCGGATCAACAATGATAGGTCGCGGCGGATTTTCGCGGGGCGAAGTATGCGTTCCGCGAGTAAGTTTTGAAAGAGCACGAGGCTCGAGGGGGTGAAACAGCTCAAGTGCAGCATCCCCCGCGTCACGGGTTTGACGTCGAAGATCGATACACTCATCGGGAGGACGTCGCGTCGTCTCGTAACGTTGCCTCGAGCGCGGCACGGGGCTCTCTCCCTGGAGACGGCACGGGAACGGTGTTTCAACGGCGGAACGTTTTGTCTCGCGCCTGTCGAACTTGGTTATTGCATAATTGAATGATTCTCGGGGAGACTATTCATGCGGGATGCGACGCGGACCGACGCTCGAATTATTCAGCCCAACCGGCTCTCCCTATCGGATGACAATCGAGTCCGCGGATCGCTGACGGTTCGACAGTCATCGAACGATGATATGCTCTGATTCGGTTATATCGAGAATCTCGTTTCGCCGATTGCATTTGCGAACTGCATTTTTCGCCCGCGGAAGTAATCGTATGGAAGACACTTTCACGAGCCTCGCCTAATTCCCTTTGTCGTTTCAGGCTCACGCCAATTGTCTCATTTTTCGACAGGTGTGTTAACAGTTCGCGCTACGATTACTTTCGCAGCCGCGTGGATTAGGACTTCTTTAATATTCAATGATTGGATTGCGCATAAAAGAGAAGATCAATCATTTTGTTTTAGATTAATTTGACGGAATATCTGACGAAGATTATTGTAGTGTTAATAGAATGATATCATTTTTATTTCCTCTATTTCTTTTTATTCCTAGAATTTGTTGACAGAAGAATTAAATTTTCTGTCGATGTAGAAGTTAATAATAGTCGTATTTAGTAAATTGAACAATGGAATCGTTCGTAGAAGTTTATGACGATTCAGTGCGATTTTATTCGTCTCGTACTGATTGGTAGATCGTAGGTGTTATATTTTTAGGCTGTTAAAGAATAATATGTTACCGCGATAGATGCACAGGAATCATTTTTTGGCACTTCACGCCAGACCAGTTGATCAGGAATATTTGAGACGTTGGAAACGTGCCTGGCTTTGCCAGACTTATCAGGTCGAGATCAGAAAATGAACTGGTACTTCAGGTCCTATAGTCATCAAAAGCATGGAAACAGGAATACCAGTCAGTGTAGCTCCGGGTCTAGGTCCCGTAGCCATCAAAAAGCGCCGTGTACCAAGAGTCGAAAGTCAATTCGTCGATTCCGTGCCAAGTCAGCCTCGAATTCCTAGTTTCTTTATCGGAGAACCAGTCGCCCGAAGATTATAGGCGAAGGCGGCTTCTATTTCTGGTCCAGGTGAGTTTCCTGGCTTGGGCTATATCGGACGGCATCCTGCCGAGCAAGGCACACAAAGCAGGTCCCAGTCTCTCGTCGTTATTTCTCGGCACGTGATCCCGCGAACGCCTCGCTACCTCCGAACTTCCCTATCTGCTTAAACTTTCGCGAAACTTAACAGGCTGCCCCGGTTTTTGTCCCAGTTCGCCGGGGCCCGGGTAACTCCTCGCGACCGAAGTCGACGCCGGACACATGAATCTTGCAGCAGCCAGGGGAGATAGAAAGTCCTGGACAGGTATGCCAGCCCGGCATACATTAGTGTTAACGTTTTCGTGTTAACGTTTTGCCGGGAAGCACCATTAATCTTCCATGGTCTGAATCCGGCCCGGTCTTCAGAACGACTCGATTAAAATGAATCACTGTGCTACGGTGATCATCTTGATCAGACAATGACTTCCACCGCGTGGCGCGAGGTGTAACGAGCTCGGGCTCTGGCTCAGGTAGGTCGTGTAACCCGGTGCCTATCTCATTTGCCGAACACTCATTGTCCCGGAAATCGCTTGCCACTGAATTACACGTGTTTATGATAATTCGCATTGTTAGCGAAATGTGTCGAATCCATTTTCATCTACAAATTGCAGGTGATTGTAATTATAAATTCAATCTCGCCGTGCGTGCAAAGTACTAATCCACGTCGAAACGGTAAGAAGATAAGTGACATAACTTATAAAGTTTAATTAACTTAATTTCAAATAATCATAACAATAAACTTGTTCCCTAAATAATATGTACGTTCGTAAAGGATAATACTCCTTGTTTCTCGTAATCCGGAAAATGCGACTTGCTGGTTCATAATCCTAACTCGGTCATATAATTCTCGAGAGACACCGGTAAATTGTATTTCAAATAGAAATGAAAAATAACCGTTACTGTTAAAATAACGTAATAATGATTCCAAATAGTTGTAAAATAAAATAACATGCTATTTGAAATAACATTTCACATAATTTTATCTCAGAAAACTGTGAAATAAATTAATACGTTGAAACGTGCCTTCGCGTGGTGTTCGTTACGTACAACTCCCGCCAATAAGTATTGTCTCCCTAAGTCGGGACTACAAAGTATCACCGCGAGAAGTTTCCCCGATTTTCACTTTCGCCGGCGAAGTTATGTTCGAACAACGATTCTCGAAACGCCAGGAGAAGTATTCTTCGTGCCGGAACTTTAATCCGAAAAATCTTGTTAGCCGAAGTTACCGACTGCCGCGTAATAGATTCTAAAGAAAATCGACTGCCCGATAGTCCGCTGCAGCCGAGAGTCTGTTAGCGATCTTCCTGCCCTAAATTTCCGGGGTAATTCCGTTGAACACCCCGAAGTTGGCAGTGTAGTAGTAGTAGTAGTAGTTATCCGGTAGACGTATCCCGGAATCAGCTTAATCGCGCGAATTTTCCGTTGCCGTAACGAATGGCCAAGCTTTCCGGAAACAGTTCCCCGTGCCCGGCCGATTACTCACGCTTAATTATCCCACGTGCTAATTACCGGCCAACAAGCGCAAGAGGCACGGCCGTCGGCGCACGTACGCGAGCCCGCGCCCGCGTTGTGACTTCAGGTATGATAAACAGTCGGCTGGAAAAACAGCTCGCGATTATTAAGTACGCGCGTGCAATGGCTCGTTACAGCCGAGACCTTGCCATCCCGAAGAGCAGCTGACGATTGGTAGCGAGGGCTGCGAGCTGCTCGCGAACACTCGTTGTTCCACGAATTCAACTTTCCCTGAAGTTAGTTTCCATTTCATCTAAACAAAGATACCCGAATCATTATTTTTTGGTGTCATTAAAATAGTAGTTCCCTAAATATATTTAGAAAATTACGGTTACGGTCTGGGTTAAATAAAAAAATGTCCTTTTTAATCAGTCAATTATTTTTAAATATTTTTCATGTCGGAATGGCAACATTTTCTATTAAGGTAATTATACTTGTTGAAAACATATCATTGATTAAAAGTCGTCAATATGTTATTTAATTATAAATTACTCGTTCGTATTATTTTTCAATAATGCATTCTTCTTTTAGAAACTAGAATTCGCAGATCTTCGTGCGATATAAAAATGTCCTCTCTCGGCTACAGCAAACTGGAGTGAAATAGAAATCATTTCTTTGACAGATTCCGCAGCTCGGCGACCGTATCACGAAAAATCTCTCGATGCTTTCACTGTGTAGCGTTTCTCTCATCCATTGTTAGAACGAGTGCATAAATTTTGTAGCCTCGTTCCCCCCCGCGCGTCGCTACAAAACCGCCGAAAAAGACCGGACACCTCTTTAATCCGTAAAAATGCTAAACACCGAATAGCCGTGGAAATTAGTTTGTCAAGGTAGCACGCGCGTTTATTGCCGTACCCGGGCGTCGCTGGTATTTTCGAAAATATTTACCCGGGTCCTGTACGTGCCGGGTCCTGTATGCGTTCAGATAAATTATGGAACGTTTGACCTGTCCGCGTCGACGATTCGAATCTGGCACGCGTCGCGGATAATCGAGCGGGGAATAAAATTTCCTGAAGTGGGTCAGCATGTCGAAGCTTTGCGAGGTGTGCTTTTCAAAGGTGCCCGTGTCCCTTTTTCTTTCTCCTTTTTCTCTTTCTCTCTTTCTCTCTCCTCTTTCTGCATAATATAAAAATTGTGTGCGTGGGTGCGTGCCGGACGCGAAACCGACACGTTCCCTAGCGAAATAATTTAACGAACCAGCCCGCGCGACGTCTCTTTTGACAACACTCCAACGATTAAAAAAGATCGATTTTTCTTTTATGTTTTTTCAAGCTTCTAGCATGTAGACTGTTACGTCAAAGCGGTATTTCGACATTTGAACTTTAAGCGAGGAAAGGTAAAGTTTAAAAAATCTTAATCCAGCCGAGAGAGAAAAAGATATCTTAAAACTTACTTTACGTTTCCCTCGAAATTACATTTCCAAGCTGGCCGTAACGACATCTTCGAAACCATGTATCCGATTTACTTTAAATTTTGTGGAAATATTCCGCGTAGAGTATCCTATAATGACGCGTGGGATTTTTTTAATGCGGAAATCATTCAATTTTTCATGAGCATTCCAAGGTAATTTTTTAGAATAAAGATAACTGCATTTTCTTCACATTGCAGCCATTTATACTATCATTTAAATGTTCGAAAACCGGTACACTGCAATTTTAGACAATAGTTTCTAGTTTATGAGTCATACAAAATTGTTTAAGTTCCGACATTTCCAAGTACTTGCCAATGGCGATGGCCAGCAATTAATGTTCTACAAGATAGGGTTTCAGAAGTAATAAGTAACTTATTTCTTTCAAGCTGAAACTCACATTTATATTCTCTTAGAAAGAATAAATGTTGACAAATGAAACATAACCTGATATAATCTGACTATGATTTCTACATTTCGATATCTTTCGTAGCCATCTCTGAGCCACTACCCTCGAAAGTGTATCGCATCTAATAATTGAATCCCGCGGAATAAAGGGCATAGCGGATTAAGATGGTCAAAACTGCCCTTAGCGATTTT